>NC_053128.1:31040718-31105718 GCF_010015445.1 Perca fluviatilis | reverse complement strand
CCAGTTGCTGAATCTGTCTTCATCTCAGATCAACAAAGGTCAGTTTAACAGATTTTCGTCAGATTTTCAGAGGCGCCGAGCCGAGCCGAGCGCTCGTCATTTCCGGTAAGTGTTTATAACATAAGTGGTCCGTTTGGGACGATACCGACCATCCACAGTGGGCGCTACTACGGCAGGAAGTGGTCAGTGACCATTAGCGGTGTGCTGACGGGAGTGTGCGGTTTGAGACACAGCCAATGACCTAATACACAGGCTAACGAGGAAACACAACACAGGTGACACAAGGCTGGGAAACGGGTGAAACACATTAGGGCGGGAAAACACAGGAAGTAAAACGAGACAAGACAGAAAACAAGACCGTCAAAATAAAACAGGAAACGGAGCAAAAATACTAAACATAAAAAAACTGATTACCAAGATAAGACCACACAGAACCAAAACCAGTCCTTCCAGTATTTTTGTGATTGTTGCGGGGCAAAAATCCGTGATTATGCGGCACGTTTTCTTAAAAAATGCGATGGAATATGCAACCTGCTTTTCGATGATGTTCACGTCGCGTAATTACGTCACTTCATAACGTTCCCATGGCAACAGGGGAAAACGGCTGCTCTTGTGTGAAGTAAACGCAACATTTTTCAACTTTCTGCTATAGATATAGATATATTATGGGACTTTTTTGAAACGAAAATGCGGGGATTATGACATCATCCAAGCCCCGCATATTTTGCGCGGAAATCGGCAATTTATGCGGCAATTTATGCGGCAATTTATGCGGCAAAAATGCGCCGTATTTGAAAAAATGCGCCACTATGCAATCGCATAATCGCATTTTCTGGAGGGACTGATAAATGCCCAACCCATAACGAAAACGGAGCAATTTTGAGCTAACGTTAGCAATCAAACAATCATAGATAGCTAACACGTTTTTGAAATGATTTCCATCTTCTGTTATCGTATGTAAAGAGAGAAGTTTATTATTTTACAGATTTCACAAATTTCAGTAAGACACGTTATCCAGTAAACCGTTTAAATCTGAGCATGCGCCACTCACATCGGCACTGGACTCACATCGGGCGGTGACAACGACCTCAAGTCACGACTCACGACTTGCTAGCGTTCCACGATTCAGGTTAGGCTACCTAACGTCAGCGTTAGCTAGCGGCTACCTAACGTCAGCGTTAGCTAGCGGCTACCTAACGCTGACGTTAGCTAGCGCTAGCTGATACTAGCAATTTCTAGTCCGCGACATATTTTGGGCTTCATTTAATAAACATAACCTGTAGTAGTACACAACCCTATGTGTATTGTTTTGATTACAATGTGCGGAATGACTTTACGTTGCCTATTTCTGTCTATTTATTTCTATTTCTCACCGGTAATCACCGGCGTCTGTACAGCATCAACAGGGGTCACCATTGTTTGTGTGACGTCAGAAACTGTAACTGGGAGTACAACCGTCTGGTACCAGATCACAGGGGAGTAAGTTACGGGTTTGGCTGCCGTTCCAGGACGCTTTCAGGGGCTAGAAGGTGGTGAAAACACGGAGTTACGGGATGCCTGGAACGCAGCGTCACAGCAGCCTGTTTCACAGCCTGAATGTGAAAACTCTTCTGGGGGAATTTCTGACTCTCAAATTCGGCAAATCTGCCACATTCTGCTCAAAGTGTCGCGTAATTGAACCTAAACTGATGTGCGGGCCTCGAGTTTGACACACGTGGGTTAGAGTAATAAGCCTTTGGCTTTAAAACCTCTTGACCCCGAATGTCACAGTTGTGGATTTCTGTTGTAGTTTTCATGTGTTGATTTATTCTCTGTTTCTGTCTTCTGTGCTTTACCCATAGACATTAAGAGAAATGGACCACCAGACCCCGTGTCTCTGGACCAGAGACCAGTGCAGTCTATCAGAAGTCTCTTTCCCGGTGCTGGCTGAGCGTTACTGAGCAGCCTCCAACTGAGCTTGAAGACGTAGATGTGACGTGAGCAACCTGTCTGAAAGTGTGAAGTCTTCTGGTAGCTGTGCCGAGAGAAATCTCAATCATTCCCAATCTTACAGAGACGGAGAGCGTAGGTATATGTAAGGAGATAACATAGGCACAGGCTAATTACTGATCACTAACATGCTAGTTAACATTAGTCATTAAACCTAAACAGATAATGGAAGTCCAAACTGCCTGTGAGCTTCTCCTGTACTATACGGTAATTCCTCTACTGTGTGACAGTAAGTCTCGTGGTTATGACAACAATCGTTAGCCTATTGTTATAAAAGCGTCTGCTACGGAGCCATAACGTGAGGTACAAGGTAATGGAGCCTTTTATACATTGTCGTGTTTCTTTAGAAATAAACAACGGACAAATAGAGTCTTTAAACGCTTCAGATGTAAAGTTATTCGCTGTCAAAGTGACGTCAGAATGAATGGGAGTCAATGGGATGCTAGTTTCCTGTTTTATTTTGTAGTCTCTCTGTTTCCGCCTTGTGTTTTCGTTCAGCCTTTGGTGTAGACTTCTGTCTTGTGTTTGGCTGCATTTTGTGTTCCTGGATTACTTTTTCTGCTTACATGCTTTATAAGTCTCCTTGTGTTCATAAACTCTCGTGTTTGTCTTCCCATTGACCTTGCAACTTTTAGTTTTTCTGGGTCAAAATAAAAAATTAAAACTTTTTTTTATTTTTTTACCTTTTTTTTGTCGTCTTTTTTCGGCACTTGTGAAGCTTTCCCCGATGTTTGTCACTTTTTCACGATGGTTTTTGTCAATTTTTCCCACTTATTTGAAGCTTTTTTCAACGTTCTTTTCTTCAAATGCTTTTAAAATGGAATAAAACGCCCAAATTCAGCGAAAGTAGTGAACTGATCATTTATTTTACTTGTGAAGAGCGTTGTAGAGAACCATCCACGCTGTTGTTGTTTTGTTTTGACAATTTGGTTGAAAGAAACCCATATTTCTGGTTTAGAAACATTTTGAAAATGGGTCAGATTTGACCCGATGACAACAGGAAGGTTCATTTATAATGTATTCAAACTGCTGCTTACTCCTTGCCTTCCTGCACTTAGGTCCAATCCTTCAACCGGACACCCAGACCTCTGGTCTACTTACACTAAAATTGTTCTACTCTGAGGATCTACTGAGGACTATGGTTAACTGCTCCTCAGGTCTCTGCTGGGTTTTTAAAGCCAAAAGGCGTCTTACTCTAACCCACGTGTGTCAAAGTCAAATCCAGCCCCTCACAAATTTTTATCCGGCATGCATGTCAATTTAAATACACAATAAATTTTGGGCCCCGTCTAGTTGTGCGCCAAACCAAAAAAAGACGAGAAACTTTTCAAACTGTAATTACGCGCAGTGGTGTAGTCTAAGGTATTGTAGTGGGTATACTGTGCTGTATATGTATGGGCTTATATATATATATATATATATATATATATATATATATATATATATATATATATGGGCCAGAGTGAGGCTTGGAAAAGGGGGGGGATATATCATAGTTGGGGGTCTGGCCGTCCTCCCCCAGGGAAATTTTGAGCGTCAAAGACTTCATTTCCTGCATTCAGATACCTTTTTATGCACCAATTTATGGTGGAAATACCTTTATTTAGCGTATGTGAAGAAGAAAAACACAGATGACAATTCAAAATATATCCAAATTATAATGGAAAATATTTTTAAGTGGGTATATGGAAATCCTGGAGCTTTCTTATTGAGTATACTGCGTATACCTGCGTATCACGTAGACTATACCACTGATTAGGCGACAATTTGAGAGTCAGAAATTGCCCCAGAAGCAGAAGAGTTTCATATTCAAGGCTGTGAAACAGGCTGCTGTTGGTCGGCTGTGTGGTAGTCTGTTTTTATGAATGTAATCATCGTTTTGCCTGATTTGTTAAATTCTATGATGGTAAAGGAACTTTTTTTTAGAGCTTTATGTTGACCAAACTGTAAGTGAGAAGACGATATGAGACCTGCAACAACACAGTCGAAGATATTTGAGTTTTTCAAAATAAAAGCATGTCAACAAACTAAACATGTCTGGCCCTGGATGCGATTCTCATTTTCCTGTGTGGCTCTTAGTGAAGTTGAGTTTGACTCTCCTGCTCTCTAAAATGTCAGAAAATGGTGAAAAATGGGGATCAGTGTTTCCCCAAAAGCCCCCAAAATGTCTTCACAATGTCTTCAAAATGTGTCCACAACTCAAACAAATTCAGTTTCCTGTCACAGAGGAGAGAAGAGACTATAAAATATTCACATTTAACAAGCTGACATCAGAGAATGTTTTACATAACCAATGACCCAAACTGACTCAAATTTATTATCAAAATAGTTGGCTATTACTATTACTTCAAGGTAGCTGTACTTTACTTTACTACTTTGACTAAAATAAGCAGAAAAGTAAACTTTCAGCTTTCTCCTTGGTCCCTGTCAGTATTTTCTCAGCTCCATAAGTTATATTCTCTTAACATTTCTGTGTCTCTGTCTCCACGTCCACAGCCACACGGTGATAATGTGGTGTCTGCACTTCTGCCCCGTCCACAGATTAACCTCGCTTTTGTCGGTGGGGTACAAAGAGAAGCCCCTCCCCTGCTGCTGAGCCTGGGCTTTCCAATGGCCCTTTGCCAGGGGAGGCTTTAAAAGGGTGGGGGCGCGATGTTCCTCACACTCTCACGGCAGGACATCCCAAGGGAATCAAAGCAAAGGTGAGTCCCTGTCCCGGTACGGCACAGCACGGCACGGCACTGCACTGCACAGCCAGGGCAACAGGCCCCCCAAACATCCACACACACACAGACAGACCCCCCCAAACACAGGAGTCGGCCAGGCTCCGAGCACTTCTGACTTTTCAATTCGGGTTTATTTTATTTTTAGTTTCGACTTTTGGATTTTTCGTTTAGTTTACTTTAAGTTAGTTTTCTTTTCTTTTTAAGCAGTTTACTTTTTGAGTTTGTTGGATATCATTGGATATCGTTTAAGTTTTCAGTGTGTGTGTGTGTGTGTGTGTGTGTGTGTGTGTGTGTGTGTGTCTTTTTTTAATCATAATTCTGATGCTAAAAGTAATTTGTCCCAATTTGGTCACAACTGACTTCATTGTATGTCTTTAAACCAACTATTTTCTTACATCAAATAGTATTTGTGCGTGTTAATATGTGGCACCGTTTCAGTATGTGTGCATCAGCTGCTCTTGACACGCAAGGTTATAATAGTTTTATATGTTTATATTTGATTTTAGTTTTGACTTTGGGATTTCACTTTAGTTTAGTTTGAGTGAGTTTTCAGAGTGTGTTTGGTAGTTTAAGTTTAGCTTTTTATTTTTTATTTTTTATCATAATTCTGATGCTAAAAGTAATTTGTCCCAATTTGGTCACAACTGACTTCATTGTATGTCTTTAAACCAACTATTTAATTACATCAAATTGTATTTTTGTGTGTTTATATGTGGCACTGTTTCAGTATGTGTGCATCAGCTGCTTTATACACATCTGCACCAAGAGTTATAATAGTTTAGAATTTTATTTTGTTTTAGTTTTGACTTCTGGATTTGCTTTCACTTTAGTTTGTGTACCTTATCCAGCGTGTGTTTGCTGTAGTTTTTGTCAGGGCCATGGTACAAAATCTCCGAAGTTATACATAATACCTGAGTGGAGGAGAGCCGCGATGTTGAATGTTTAACCTTTGTGTTACTTTAGTGTCCGATGGGAACAACTTCCCTTCAATTCCTGTGGTCTGATGTCACGAGAGTTGACGTAAATTCATGCTGTCTCCTTTTTATTTCCAGCACTGAGCTAAAAAAAACAAAAGGTTGCCAGGTTTTTTTTTTAACCTGGCAACATAGTTTCAGTTTAGTTTTTCTTGAAGGTTTTGGTTTTTATTTAGTTCTAGTTTACTAAGAATGCTTATTTTAGATATGGTTTCAGATTATAGCCCCGGTTCTAAGCCCCAAAAAAGGGCCGTCACTGGCCCAGTGATAAACAGTGGTGATACTGGAAACTCTGCAGGGAGGAAATGGGCAGAAAATGCGATGCAGAGATAGAGAGGGTGGGAGAAAGAAGTCTAGATCGAGCCTCTGGCTTCTCTGACCCTCTTCATCTTTTTTTTTTTTTTTGCTGTAGGAACTAAATATAGACTTAGGCTGATTCCAGTATCTGGGCATTTATGTTGCTGCTGCTTTTTCTAAAACACACACCGTTGGAAGTTGCAGAGGGGATTTAACATGTGGCAGCCCGAGCTGTCATTTGAGCGTTATTATGGATCCCACGCAACTTCTAGGCAAGTCCCGCCCTACGAAGCAGCCCGATTGGTTGGGGTTAGGCATTGAGCTTGAGTAGTTAAGGTTTAGGATAGATAGCCGATTGGTCAGGGGATAGGACCTGAACAAATCGGGTTCTATTACCTTGCGTAAGCATGGACGCCTGGCCAGTAGTAGCGTGTGAATGCCTAGAAGTTGCGTGGGTTCCATAATAACGCATAAATTGCATAAAATAACACTATAATAGGTTGTTGTTGAACGGTTTCCTGCACGTTTTAACTGAGGGTTAGGGTTAGTAAGGGTTAGGGTCTTTGTCAGCTAAACTTTAATGCTTAATGTTTTTTAAAGCTGCAAAGATGACTCGAATAGTTGTCAACTGTTAAATCTAATCGCCAACTATTTTGATAATCGATTTATCGGTTTGAGTCATATTGTTCTAGTTTCTTCTCTCCTCTGAGACAGTAAGCTGAATATTTTTTGAGTTGTGGACAAAACAAGACGTTTGAGGACGTCATCTTGGGCTTTTTGCGGAAACACTGATCCACGTTTTCATTCACATTTTCTGACATGTTAGAGACCAAAACAACTAATCGATTAAGCGAGAAATTAATCAACAGATTAATCACCGGTGAAAATAACCGTTAGTTGCAGCTTTAATGTTTTCCACTGCGTGTTTAGCTAAAAGTTCTTCTCAGACTGTGTGCACAAAGTCTTCATCCAGTCCTGGTGTCCAGTGTGTTGTCTCCGTACCAAAAGGTCTTCATGTTTTTCTTTCTTTCTTTCTTCCAGACAAGATGACTCACCACTGCACCAAGTTCTCCGGCCACTGGAAGGTGAGAGCGCAGATAGAAACACAGATTCATACATCACCTCTGTGGAGGGCCTTTCAAATTACAAAGTGGTCCCTGAGATGCGACCGGCTGTCTCTTTTTTAAAACGTCTGGTGTGAAAAGGCATACAGTTTAATCACCAGCTCTTCAGGCACGGCTGCCATTTCAGAATAAATGTGGGCCCGTGTTAGTTATATATATATATATATATATATATATATATTATATACTATAAAAAACTCAATTTGAATGTGAACATGTTCTAGTCTCTTCTCTCCTCTGAGACAGTAAACTGAACATCTTTGAGTTGTGAACCAAACAAGACATTTGAGGACGTCATCTTGGGCTTTTTGGGGAAACACAGATCCACATTTTTCACCTTTTTCTGACATTTTAGAGACCAAAACAACTAATCCAGACTATGAAAATAATCGTTAGCTGCAGCCCTAATCAGCGAGTACATGCACAGATCCGATACCAGGCCATTTAGCCCTGAAAAACATCTACTTTAGAGAAGTTTATCGAACGTGATATTCCGTTATGACTGGCTGGCAAACTAGATAATAAAAGAAAGTTCTTTGGCGATCATTCTCTGTTTAAACTCAGAGACCCAAACTGAAGAGTGTGGGGTAGACCTATTCTGAATGTCGGCCATGTTAGGACACTAAAACCTCTTTAATAGTCTTCTTTAGGGCGCCTGGATAGCTCACCTGGTAGAGTGCGCGCCCATATATAGAGGTTTCTCTTCGACACAGCGGCCACAGGTTTGACTCCGACCTGTGGCTCACTCCCCTTTCATGTCTTCAGCTCTCCTACATAAATAAAGGCCTAAAATTCCCCCCAAAAAAATAGCCTTCTTTATCTTAAGTCTAATGCTAAAAGTAGTTTGTCCCTAACTCAATGTTAAGTCTTTAAACTAACAATTTCTCACATTAAAAAGTAATTTTTGTGTTTATATGTGTTACTGTTTCCACATGTGTGCATCGGATGGTGTTAACACGTCTGCTTTTGCCCCCCGTCAGATCATTGTCTTCGACGAGGAGTGCTTCCAGGGCCGCCGCCATGAGTTCACCTCCGAGTGCTGCAACGTGATGGAGTTCGGCTTCGAGACCGTGCGCTCCCTGAGGGTGGAGAGTGGAGCGTGAGTACACATGTGTGAACACACGGGAAAAAAGGTTTTAAGATAAGGGAAATGCTGCTCTGAAAAGTACTAAGTCAAACTGTTAATAATGTCCTGCAAAATAGAAAGTAAAGAAGTGGCTTTTTGACAGACAACAGTAACGAGAAAGTTGGAATCAGGGCCGCACAGAATCCGCGTACGCATAATCGGCAGATTTTCCGCAGATTTTAAACTAAATTTAAAAATAAAAGCCAGAATGGTAACACATCTCCACCTCAAGCAGAAAAACAGCAGATTTTCCGCAGACTTTCGGCAGAATTTTCTGCAGAATTTTCTGCAGATTTTCTGCAGATTTTCCATAGACTTTAGGCGGACTTTTCCACAGATTTTAAACAAATTAAAGTAAAATTCAGAATGTTAACACATCTCTACCTCAAGCAGACAAAAACAGTCTGCTAAATTCCACAGATTTTCTGCAGATTTTCCGCAGAATTTTCTGCAGACTTTCAGCAGAATTTTCTGCAGACTTTTCCACAGATTTTAAACATATTAAAGTAAAACTCAGAATGTTAACACATCTCTACCTCAAGCAGAAAAAAACATTCTGCTAAATTCTGTAGATTTTCATTCTGAATTACCGCTGAAAAATGTAAAAGAAAATCAGCTGATTCCGTCTGGTTCTGGTGATAAATATGAACTCTCTTGTCATGTTTCTTGTCCCCCAGCTGGGTGGGCTATGAGCACGCCTCCTACCAGGGACAGCAGTTTGTCCTAGAGAGGGGAGAGTACCCCCAGTGTGACGCCTTCGGAGGCAGCAACGCCTACCACATCGAGAGGATGACCTCCTTCAGACCCATCGCCTGTGCCGTAAGTCAAACATATTTAGATTTTATTTATTAGCACAGCAATGTAGAATACAAGACTTATATCGGAACAATATCTGTTTCCATTTTTCCTTTTCAAACATAAAGACAACAGGAACTTAATACAGTTTGGGAGAGTATTTACATGGAAAAATGTTTTGTAAGACCATTACAAAATGATATTATTGACAGCAAATGACAAAAAGTCAGTTTTTCAGGGTCCGTTGAAAATGAAAACATTACTCATTTATGTGATATTTCCAGAAATTCTGGCCGTAAAGGCTAAACATAATTTGACCCACTTATTTGAATAAATGAAAAAAATAATTCTGAAGACGCAGAGAGAAGGTTATCCTCTGCGTAACATAGATGTAATTTACTATAAATAGCCACCCTTGTATTGTGGGAGCTTCTGGAAGCATCCAAAGCCTTGTGAGTGCTTTTTTTTTAATTATTTTACCCGCGGATGTCAGAATACCAAACAAACTTAATTTTTTGCATGTGTAGGCCTAAATAAAGAAAACAGAACAAAACCAAAGCCCTGTGTTTTGAAGATGTGCCCCCCGGAAAAACAACTGACATGCCTCTTTTGTTCTTTTGTTTCTTTTTGTTTCCCGTTTGCAGAACCACAGAGAGTGCCGTATGACCATCTACGAGCGTGAGAACTTCCTGGGCCGTAAGGGCGAGCTCAGTGACGATTACCCCTCCCTCCAGGCCATGGGCTGGTGCAACAACGAAGTCGGCTCTCTCAGGATCCAGTCTGGAGCGTGAGTGTCCCACAGCTTCTCTCTTTCCCTTGTCCACATTGAAGAGTTGTTCCAACACTGATACAAGTATCCCAAATGCCTCCGATGCTGCCTGTGAAAAGTCTGCAAAGATTAATCTCTTACATATCAACTTAAATCTACCGCCAACTATTCTGATTAATCAGTTTGAGTCATTTTGTTAGAAAAAAGTCCAAATATTCTGATTCCAGCTTGTTAAATGTGAATATTTTCTAGTTTCTTCTCTCCTCTGTGACAGTTAAATGAACATCTTTGAGTTGTGGACAAAACAAGACATTTTGGGAAACAGTGATCAACACTTTTTTTTTAATTTTCTGAAATTTTAAAGCTTTAGGGTGTAACTTTTTTGATTAATGAACGTCCGTTACATTCAGGCCATCACCAAATGAGCTGCTACAAAGCTAATTAAGACTCTCAGCTCCACACAACGCTCTCTGTATTTCTCAGTATGACTATGTTCAGAAGATTGTGGCGCGCAGAAACTCGAGTGAAGATAATGACCTCTCCATCATGTTTTTTTAATCCTCCGTGTCCTCCTTGGCTACTAGCAACTGTGTGGAGGAGGTGGGGGAGGGGGTTGCGTGATCACAGACTGACAGTGTTGTTGTCATTACTTAGAATTCCTCATGGGGGCGACAGAAACTACACACCATAGCTTTAAAGACCAAACAAATAATCCATTAATCGAGAAAATAATCCTTAGTTGCAGCCCTATGGGCGAGTTTGCGAGTCAATGCTGAAGGCGAATCAACTATGTGATCATTAATCTTTTTATAACATGGAATGTATATTTGTATTTTGGTTTATATGTGATGTAATGCTTGTCACATGTTTGTTGTTAAGTTTTTATCTGTTAGTATTGTCTGTATTGTCCTTTTATCTCCCTTGCCCAGGGACCACAGATGTAAATTAGCTGTATAGCTAACTCTGGTACAGGGCCTGAACTGTGCACGGTCCCTGACAAATAAACTAATAAAATAAAAAATAAAAAATCCGATACCATGTATTTTAGCCCTGAAACAAATGTACTTTAAAGACGTTTATGGTTGTTTTTATTCCGTTATGACTGTCTTTCAAACTAGTTGCAGCCCTAGAATCGGTGAAAACTGCTATTGGAACTATCTCTACACATGTTTTTATTCCCTTTTATTTCTCCGCCCCCAGCGGTTTTAAAAATAACCCTGGTTTCCCAACAGCAGCCTCATGCAGCATTTTTCATGTGCACTTCCTTCTTTTCATTCTCTGCGATTTCCCAACAGATTTGTGTGCTACCAGTACCCTGGCTACCGCGGATACCAGTATATCATGGAGTGTGATCGTCACTGTGGGGAGTTCAAACACTTCAGGGAGTTTGGCTCCCACTGCCAGACCCCTCAGATCCAGTCCATCCGCCGTATTCAGCAGTAACAACTTCCACTCCCAAACCCCTCCACCCTCTCTCTCTTTCTCTCTCTCTCTCTCCCCTGTAACCCTTCCCCTTCGACCCCTGCCCCCCTCCCCCCTCAGTGCTGAATAAAATGTCTTTCCTAAACCTTACCGACTTCCACCAATGTTTTTTTGCTTGTCTCACAGAAAGATGAATACACAGAGCTTTGCATCGTTTTGTTCTGAATTACAACCACTCCTACAGAATTCAACATGGCTAGTGTTTAGAGGGCAAATCAGTTTTATTATCAAGGTTCAATTTATTCACAAAAATTAAAAGACAAGTACAACCATAGGACATAATCCAGATATGTGAAATGGGACACACTGGTAAGCTTAAAGTTTGTGTAAAGGGGCCCAGACACTAGCAATAATAATAATATTGTATACTTTATTAATTATAATGTTTTCAGTCTGTTATTATTACACACATGCCTGAATTACACACACATGCTCAGTACCTCTATATGCACTAATGGAGAGATGTCAGAGTGAGGGAGCTGCCCATGGAAAGGCGCCCCGAGCAGTTGGGGGTTCAGTGCCTTGCTCAAGAGCACCTTGGCAATGCCCAGGAGGTGAACTGGCACCTCTCCAGCTACCAGTCCACCACCATACTTTGGTCCGTATGGGGACTTGAACCAGCAACCCTCCGGTTCCCAACCCAGCTCCAAACTCCCTACTGACTGAGCTACTGCCACCCCACCAAATCATACACATTATAAATACTATCATACTGTTTGGATAAGAAAGTAAACACGTATAATACAATAACATTTACAACCTACACAACAAAGAAAAGAAAAGAGAAACCATAACTCTAACTCTACCTAAGTGGTCCCAAAACATTTAGTCCATCAGTCTAAGTATTGGTCAAATATAAGATGCAATACGCATACAGTAAAGCGGGTAAGTATAGCAGTAGTAGACATAAAAAATAAATTGTATCTATTTATTTAACCTTTATTTAACCAGGAAATAATCCCATTAACATTCAGAATCTCTTTTACAAGGGAGTCCTGGCCAAGGCAGCAAAGTCTCAACATACAGTAACAACAAACAACAGGCTGAAAGTGCTCATATTCTGCTCATTTTCAGGTTCATAATTGTATATAGAGGTTATATCAGAATAGGTTTACATGGTTTAATTTTGAAAAAAACACCATATTTTTGTTGTACTGCACATTGCTGCAGCTCCTCTTTTCACCCTGTGTGTTGAGCTCTCTGTTGAGTATGAGGGCGTGCCCTGACAGTAGCAAGGTAAGGACTATTAGCCAGTCAGAAGCAGAGTATGAGGGCGTGCCCTGACAGTACCTAGGTAAGGACTATTAGCCAGTCAGAAGCAGAGTATGAGGGCGTGCCCTGACAGTACCTAGGTAAGGACTACTAGCCAGTCAGAAGCAGAGTATGAGGGCGTGCCCTGACAGTACCTAGGTAAGGACTATTAGCCAGTCAGAAGCAGAGTATGAGGGCGTGCCCTGATAGTACCTAGGTAAGGACTACTAGCCAGTCAGAAGCAGAGTATGAGGGCGTGCCCTGACAGTACCTAGGTAAGGACTATTAGCCAGTCAGAAGCAGAGTATGAGGGCGTGCCCTGACAGTACCTAGGTAAGGACTACTAGCCAGTCAGAAGCAGCGTTTTCAAGCTTTAACATATTTTTGTAGTAACTGTTGTCTTAGTCTCCAGACATTTTTATAGTGTAATCAACCTCATTCCAACCCTGTGGCCCTCTGCATACCACACTGAAGCTATCATATGGAGAAGAGGTAGATTTGTCCCCCTCAAAATATACGAAAGACAACCCACTCCCCAAAAAAAAGAGGTAAAAATAACCATTCAGGGGGCTCAAAACATGAACGGAGAACACCCCATATACTTGAGGGGGGGGGGGGGGTTTAAAGAACACAACAGGAGCATGAAAAGTAAAGAGATTTATGTAGATTTAAACTTTGGAGTTTCTAGCTTCAACAAGGTCTCGTTCTCTAACAGATTTGTAGTTGAGATCTCTTCCTAAAAGAAACGACATCCCGAAACATGTGTGATGTTTTGAATATGCAGAAAGTTTGGAACAATCCCGGAGAATAATAAATAATTTCCTATACATAAATAAAGACATTTGCAGCATAAACTGTTGCGTAAAAATTCACCAGAATGCAGGAAAATGAGGTATTAGACGCCCAAACACTTTTTTATAGTTTTGACACAATGCGCAGCCACACATCACGCCACGAAACGTACTTTGTAGGTCAGTGGCTTCTAATAATCAGAGTGGCGATGGGCACATACACGGTAGATGAAAAAAACCAAACAGTATTATTAACATTATCTACAGTCTCAGGAAACAGGAGAGCAGATGGGACTTTAAACATGTAGATCAGAGATCTTCAACAGGGGGTACGGGACGAAACATTATATCTACCTACCTACCTCTCTCTTTCTCTCTCTCTCTATCTATCTACTTCTCTCTCTCTGTCTATCTTTTTTTTAATTACGTGACTCTCTCAACAAAGGTCACATCACTGGAGCTATTTTTATTGATTTTCGTAAAGCCTTCGACACAGTGAACCATCAGATCTTGCTAAACAAACTTCACTCATTTGAACTGTCTCCATCTGTGATAGAAATGCTCTGTTCCTACTTGATGAACAGGTTGCAGACAGTCAAAATTAATCATGTCATATCCCAACCTTCAGTCTGTGACATGGGCGTTCCCCAAGGCAGCATTCTTGGACCCTTACTTTTTCTTTTATACATCAATGATTTCCCTCGAGTGTGTAAACATTCAAAATGCTTACTGTACGCTGATGATACTGTGATTTTTCGATTCAAATCCTTATCTCATAAATTCCAAACTATCATCTGCTATCATTCACCCAGAAAAAGTCTTTCTTTTAATGATTTTATTACTTTCGCAAACCAAGATCTTGTCGTCACAAAGACCTACAAATATATTGGTGTGCTACTTGATTCACACCTTACATATCGGGAACACATTTCTCAACTAACAAAAAAGCTGAATCAGAAACTCTATGTGTATGAGAAGATTAGATCATATCTTTCCTTTTCGGTTTCTGAAACCTACCTACATGCCATTGCGTTTTCAACAATGTCCTATTGTCTTCCAATCTGGTCTCTTACCACTAAGGACATTACTGAACCAATAGCATGGCTATACTACCGAGCACTTAAGATCCACAGTAATCTTCCAAAGTGGTCTCATCATTGCATTGCGCTCACACGCACAAAAGCTTTGACTTACCAGAACTACGTAAACAGCCATGCTATTGCATTTTATTTTCAGATTCAAAATAGCTCTTCACCAGCACTTGCTGCATTTCTCCCGACACACAATATGAGACCAGTACGCTTCACTAGGTCAGTCTCACAGGCACTCATTCCAGTTCCCCCATACAAAAACAACTATGGTCAGAAATCCCCATTCCCCATCACATTCGAACATTATCATCCATCACATATTTTAAAAAGTCATATAAACTGTTTCTTCTTTATAGTCATACTTGCACACATTGATTGTTAATGTATTGTTCTAGTCTTGTTTGTCCGTATTAATGTTTTATTTGTTTGTATCTGTGTAGTCCGTGATAATGTCCTGTATAAATGTGCCGAAATTGTGTTCAACGTTCTATGTTGCTGCAGAACAGGAACCTGCTGGAAACCAGTTTTTAAACTGAGCCAGGCCCGTTTATATTGTAACTTAATTGTTGCTTTTAAATGTTCCTGTATAATAAATGAAATTAAATGAATCTATCTACCTACCTACCTCTCTTGCTCACTTTCTCTCTCTCTCTCTCACTATCTATCTATCTATCTATCTATCTATCTATCTATCTATCTATCTATCTATCTATCTATCTATCTATCTATCTATCTATCTATCTACCTACCTCTCTTTCTCACGTTCTCTCTATCTATCTATCTACCTACCTCTCTTGCTCACTTTCTCTCTCTCTCTCTCTATCTCTCTCACTATCTATCTATCTATCTATCTATCTATCTATCTATCTATCTACCTACCTCTCTTTCTCACGTTCTCTCTATCTATCTACCTAGCTACCTACCCACCAATCTGTCTTTATCTCTCTCACTCTCTATCTATCTATCTATCTACCTACCTCTCTTTCTCACTTTCTCTCTCTCTCTCTCTCTCTCTCTATCTATCTATCTATCTATCTATCTATCTATCTATCTATCTATCTATCTATCTATATCTACATCTCTGTCTTTATCTCTCTCTCTCACTCTATGTTTTTATAATCTACCCTGCCCTGTAAAGCGACTTTGAGTCCATGAAAAGCGCTATATAAATTCAATTTATTATTACCTACCTACCTCTCTGTCTTTATCTCTCTCTCACTCACTCTATCTATCTATTTATCTATCTATCTACCTACCTACCTACCTACCTACCAATCTGTCTTTATCTCTCTCTATCTATCTATCTATCTATCTATCTATCTATATCTATCTATCTATCTATCTATCTATCTATATATATATCTATCTATCTACCTACCTCTCTTTCTCACTTTCTCTCTCTCTATCTATCTACCTACCTCTCTTTCTCACTTCTCTCTCTCTATCTATCTATCTATCTATCTATCTATATCTATCTATCTATCTATCTATCTATCTATATCTATCTATCTACCTACCTCTCTTTCTCACTTTCTCTCTCTCTATCTATCTATCTACCTACCTCTCTTTCTCACTTTCTCTCTCTCTATCTATCTATCTATCTATCTATCTATCTATCTATCTATCTATCTATCTATCTATCATGTGTTCACTGCAGATCAGTGTATAAAACATCCCTGTTTTTGATATATAATGTTTTTGTTCTCAGGCCTGGTGCAGTGTATCAGGAGCATTACCAGTGCTGGCCAGGAAACGGCACTATGTTTCCACCAAAAACACAACCCATCCAGCTCCCCGGGGCACCCTTTAGAAAACCATTCACTGAGCTGTAATATTAACTATCAGAGGATTCGTGAACATTCACATTCAATGTGAAAAAACAACGTATTAAACACAGGAATGATGTGCTGCAGTGAAACTGTTATCACTTATGCAATTCAAATAAATGCGTTTCTCTTTCAGAGTACTAGGATATTTCCTGGATACAGACTGCTCGGTGCTATTCCAAGTAAAGGTCGTAAATTACCACTGACGAAAAGGTCTTAAAATGTGTTTAAAAAAAAAAAAAAGAGGAGGAAATCCACTACTGTTGTAATAAATAGCTACACGTGTATGCTTTCATTTCTGATTCAAAGAAATACAATGATGTGTTTGTAACATGTATAAAAAAAGAAGAAATAAAAGCCCTAATCCCCTCTGTCAACACACTGTGGTCCGGCTCCAGTTAAACAACGATCCGCTCCGGGTCTTACGAGCATCTCCCCGCCGCAGTGGGAGGAAGTTGAACCACAAAGCAAGCACTGCCACTGTGCTAGCAAAAAAAATAAAAAATACAGAAAATACACCGAGGAAGAAGAGGGACTTCAGCTGAAAACATGTGCCATATTGGAGCTAGGAAACGAACAGCTTAACCGAAAAGGAGCGGGCGGTATCGGCTGGCGAAACGCTCCAAAGGAGGCAGCGGACGGAGCTACGTTACTTAGCCGGAGTGTGTGCTCTCCAGCACGGATAGCCTGGCAGGCAGGAGTCGCTCGGCTCGGAGCCCCTCGTTTTTAATTTGAGATATATCGACCTGCGTGTGGTCGATATATAAGAGAAATAATACCCAACCAGCACAGTGCCGTGTTATGTGCGTAACGCCAATATATGGTGGTTTAAATGTGCTGTCGTATCATTTAATAACAGTTGTACGAAGAAGAGGGGAACAAGTTTAACAAGCTAAAGTAAACCGCCGGAGCCGATTTCTATCTCCCGGAGCTCCCTCCCCCCTTTCCTCCGCCGATCAGCGTCACCATCAGCCCGCAGTCAGTAGCTCTGTGCTGGGTCTCCAGGCAAGGAGGTCCCCCCCCCCACACACACATACACACACCCTCTATACTCGGGGTAACTCAACAACAAAAATATGGATTACCGTGTGCGATTTCATCTTGGTTTTTAAAGCCGTTGGACTCTGTTTTTATGTCGTTTTTATTTTTTTTTTGCTGTTGTTGCTGTCGGAAACGCTGCAAGACTTCCCTAAATACGAGCTGACTCGCAGCCGTTAGCTTATTAACTAAAATCTGAAACCGAGCCAGTGTTGCAGTTAAGTCCGCCAAGCTAGTGAGTCCGTTAGCAGCTGGCAACGAGGGCATTTTTTTTGTATGCATCTGCTGAAGTGAATTAATCTAAACTAGATGCATAGATTGGATTGACTCGTATCCGATAGTTAGCCTACTGGCTAGCAGGTTTCGTATCGCTAGCTAGCGCGGTGGCTAAACTAGCAGACTGGACCCAAAGATATATCGATATTCCCAAGCAGGCTAGAACTAGTTAGCTTCGTGGATTTGGCTTGTGATTAAGTGAATGACACCCATTTGGCTTAGCCTCTTAAGGTGTTTAAATGACATGTTTTTTGGGCGACATTTGCTGTGTGATTGATTGAGGAACGTTAGACAGGAAGCGAGGCAGCGACAGCAGATTTTTTTTTTTTTTATGGAGCCCTGCTGCAGCTCCTCTTTAACCTGCGCTCGTGTTGGGTTCATTTGTGCCAAAACGCGCATTCACAGATGTGCATTCAGTCGGTGCATCAGTTGAGATTTTTAAGGAGGACGGAGAAGCATCTTGATGATACACATTTCAACCTGTCGCCTCCTTCCTTCAGCCCCCTTTTGTCGATGGACGTTTGAGACGAGGAGAGCTACACGTGTCCCCGCCGCTGCTGCTGCTGCTTTATCGCTGGATTTCTAACACAACAGGAGGAGACAGGTCACATTTCCACTCTTTTTATTTTTCCACGACAGCACAGTGTTTACATTTTAACAGGGGTGGAGGAAAAAAAAACCCTAAAACACATGCCAACCACTGGAGACACACCTGTCTTGTGGACACATTTCAATCAGTAGGGACCAAAGATCTTCTCACCCTCTAGTAGGATTTGACAGCTGCTGTCTTCCAGCTTCAGCATCTGGTGCAGTTATATACCCAATCTCTGTGAGACCTATCACAGTGCATTTCCCCCCTAAGAAACCTTGCAGGTTTTTTGTGCACTAAATGGGATTACACGGACGGTGATTGAGCGGGCCCTGCTGACTCTTATTTCTCGAGCAACCTGTCACCCAATGTCTCGCCTTCTGAATTTCCCCTTTTCTGTCCCAGCGATGGTGGTTTAGAGGGCGAAAGTGTGCGGACTAACAGCCCGGAGACAGCGACACGGTACCAGTCGATGGTCAGCCCCCCTTCCCTTCCCTTCCCTTCCCGGCTGTCAGACTCCTTCGGCGCTTGATGTTGGTCATATCTGGCGGAGAAACATTGCTTTTTTTTAATTCCCTATAATAAAAAAAAGCAGCCCCCCCCACCCACCCCTCTACACATCCAGCCCCGGTTATTTGATTGATTTGGGTCCTCCCAGGGTCGAAAGATGGCGGACCTCGAAGCAGTGCTCGCCGATGTCAGTTATTTGATGGCGATGGAGAAGAGCAAATCTACTCCAGCGGCCCGGGCGAGTAAGAAAATCATCCTGCCGGAACCCAGGTAAAAAAAAAAAAAAAAATACATTTCATTTTACAAAGAGCTTTCATGTTGCCCTTGCTGCTGTGGCCCCCCCCGAGCTTGGGGGTTGTTTGCCTGTCTAATGGATGGATGTGTTGTGCAACCATATAGGGAGATGGAGGCGTGCTTCCTCTCAAACCTGTGACTTACCGTATGCTAAATATGACCGTTTTCATGTTTGTGCTACACCTATAACTTACCAAGAAGTTAACGGGATACGTGCAGTTTAGTGTCCTTAATTATTTTCCAAAAACTTGAGTGTCCCAAATGATGAGGGGCCTTATCCTACCCTAACCCTAACACCTGTTTAACAGGTGGTTTAGCAGGTTCCTAATTAAGGAGATTGTATGGGGAATTTGGGACACTAAACTGCACGTAGAATCTTCCATGGGGAGTTTGGGACACTAAACTGCACGCATACCAAAGTCAACCACTCGCCTCTCACAACTGAGGGGCCACAATAGCGGATTATGGTGCAGGATATGTGTCACATTTTGTTCAAACAATGCCAAGCCTTAATGATGTCCTGTTCTTGCTCTCTGTGCCGACATCTGTCAAACAGACTTACAAACTGGTCGTTAGGCTTGCCCCCGTTGCCAAGCTCACAGTTATTTTCGTCGTCGATGTAATCCGTTGATTATTTTCCCAATTAATCGATTTAGTTGTTTGGTCTGTTAATTGATTTAAAATAAAGTGGATCAGTGTTTTCCTCAAAAAGCCCAAGACGATGTCCTCAAATGTCTGGTTTTGTCCACAACTCAAAGATATTCAGTTTCCTGTCCCAGAGGAGAGAAGAAACTAGAACAATATTCACATTTAACACGCTGACATCAGAGAATATTTGACTTTTTTTTCCCATAAAGAATGACTCAAACTGATTGATCGATTTATCAAAATAGTTGGGGATTAATGTGACCGTTGTGACAACTACAGCTGGGCGCTATGGACCCCAAAAAATCACGATATTTTTGACCAAATACCTCCTATCGATTATTGCGTACAGTTGGTAAGGTAAAATTACTTTGTCACATCCACATACATGTAGCGAAATTCATTCTCTGCATTTAACCCATCCCTCAAGGGAGCAGCGGGCAGCCAATCACAGCGCCAAGGGGACCGACTCCAGATCTGAGCCAGTGCCTTGCTCAAGGGCACTGACTGGAGAACCTAGTACATGTTTTTTGATGGTGGGGGTGAACACGCAACTCCAAACAGGCCCAGAACGACCTGGATTTCGAACCCAGAACCTTCTTGCGGTGAGGCCACAGTGCTAGCCATTGGGGCCACCATGCTAGTGCTTGGCCAAAATATTTACACAATGAGATTTGTGATAAATAATCCTCAGTAATGTGGATACGGCGACTTAGTGGGTAAAGGCAAACGAGAGTCTGGAAAGTTCAGAAAATCGCATCGCTTTGCTGTCATGCAGCCTGTAAAAAAACCGGGATAGGACCACACTTCTATATCACGATATTACAATATCCAAAATCTAAGATATCTAGTCTCTAGGGCTGTGCTCGATTGAAGAAATTCTTAGTCGACTAACACTCATTCAATCGTACCGACTAATCGATTAGTTGATTTAATCGACAGATCTGTAAATCTGAGTTTCTCCGCAAAAGCACCACTTTAATTCTTGTGTTTACCAGAGATGTGCTCGTATGTTTCTTGTAAATAAGTCATTCAGCATGAAAACAAGCATCAACCATGACTAATGGACTAAAGAAATCTAAGACGACTACGACCAAAAACGACCGATTAGTCGACTGATCGACCAAGAGGGAGCAGCCCTTCTAGTCTCATGTCATGATATTGATTTTATATTGACGTATTGCCCAGCTCCATTGATCGTGAGGCTGCTGCTGAGTCTTGTCTGTGGTGTTGTAGCCCCTTTGATGCAGTTGCACACTGTCGGTACATGTGCAGCTCTTGATCCGAAACCCTTTGCTCATCCGAGCTGTTTGCAAGAAACCCAGCATGAGTAGTCCGTCAGATGAAACTACAGCTACAGTCTGATTTCAATAGTGCACCCCTCTTTCCCTCCACCGGCTACACATAATTGCACATCCCTTTTGTCCCTGCTGCTGCGCAGCTTGTCGGGCGCGAATGTCTCTCTTCAGACCACGTTTTATAAGGCATGGAGCCAGTAGTGTAGTCTGTGTGATACGCAGGTATACGCAGTATACTCAATAAAGACACCTCCAGGATTAACCTATACCCACTTTAAAATGCCCAATGACACGTAACAACATACTTTCCATTATATTTTTGATATATTTTGCATGGTCATCTGTGTTTTTCTTCTTCAAATAGGCTAAATAAAGGCATTTCCACTGTAAAGTGGTGCATAAAAGTGTATCAGAATGCAGAAAATGAAGTCATTGATGCTCAAAACTTCTCTAATGGAGGACACCCAGACCCCCCCACTATGATATTCCCCCCCCCAAAAGGTAGATTCTGGCCAATATACAGTACAGTACAGTACACACCCACTACAGTACATTAGACTACACCACTGCATGTAGCTGCGACTTGATTGGAGAGGAAGTGGTTAAGATTTGGTTATTGAGATAGTTGCTTTTCCTACGAGGTCTGTCAGTTCAACTGAGGTATTTGTGTTTAGGCAAATGATCGCCGTTGTGTAAACGCCGGCGCTGTGCCGAAACAGATCTCAACCGGCCGCTTGGCAGCGCCGCCAGATGTAATTTGTGTTTGGCCGTGTTTACATTCATCAACCTTGTACACCACGTTCATTAATCACCGACTGGGAACTATTATTGACACACCCACTCATGTGTAAACCGTGCGTTTTTTGGCTCTACACTTCAAAGTGTTGACGTGGGTTAAACAACCAAATTTGTATTTAAAACCAAGAGTGCATTTTTTTCCTCTTCTTTTCTTTTGGAGGAAGGAGGTCAGCGGTCCAGTTACTGACTGACTTGTCTCGGCAGGTCAGCAGAAAGCAGTGATCCAGACATTGTGTTAACACACACAGTTATGAATATCGGAGTGGAACGATTGTATTAAAGGATATTCTGTAATGGCTAATTAAATGTGCTAACCCTAGATCCATCGCCATTCATGTGTTGGGAGTTAAGAGCGATGTGAAATCGTTCCGTTTCTCGTTTAGGCCTATCCATTCGTCCAAAGGCCCCCTCTGCTCTTGACAGGTTTTAAGAGAACAGTTTCACCTCCAGCCCACGAGCAACAAAGGCTGGCAGGCTTTTGGGAAACGTGGATCGACATTTATCACAATTTTCTGACATTTTAGAGACCGAACTGCAGAATCGACAGATTAGTCGGCAATGAAAAACAATAGTAAGGTTGCAGCCCTCGTGTTTTTCCACACACTATAATGTGATCATTTTGTATCAGATAACAAGGCCAACATGCGTCAATCACAGCCTGTTTCTCAGTGTTGCCTTCCCCTTTTTTTAGATCATTAATAACCACACCAGCAGTTTTTTGCATATTTAAGCCCTTTTGCTCCTCATGACATGGCAGTACTGTGAACCATTTGTGACATTTTTTTCTAAATAAAGTTGACAAACGTAGGTTTCCTTCCTTCAGGCAGTTATTGGTTTCACTTTGTGTCAGTATGGTTCGAAAAGGAACTTGCAGAAACGTGAAGCCTGCTCGTGGCGGGCAATCTATTGCAGTGTACATTTTTAGTCACATTTCATTATTGTCGAGTCAGAAACTACATGGCATTACGTGTCTTTACGTTCCCGAGGCCACTGCTCTGCCATCAGTATGGGAAACTAGCATGGCCACTTGTTGTGCCCTTTTTAGATTCTTTAACAATACTAATAAATAAAAATGTTTTCAACATCCAAAACCATTTGCAGTCCTCAAAGTTTGCTCTAAAAAAGTTTGCATTGCAGTCCCTCCAGAAAAACGCGATTATGCGATGGCATAATTCAACGCATAATCAGCCAAAGTCCGCATATTTATGCGGGAGACGCAAATATGCCGCACTTTCGCCGCATAAATTTCCGATTTCCGCGCGAAATATGTGGGGGCTTGCATGATGTCATAACCCCCGCATTTTCGTTGCAAGAAAGTCCCGTAACATATCTTAGCAGAAAGTTGAAAAAATGTTGCGTTTACTTCAAACAAGAGCAGCCATTTTCCCCTGTTGCCATGGGAACGTTATGAAGTGACGTAATTATGCAACGTCATCGAAAAGCAGCAACTAACAGGGTGCACAGGAGAAGGTAGTTTTTGTGTAAGTTGTTGTTCTGTTATAATAGTTTCAGTATTAGTGTTTGGTGTTCAGTTTCTGTAATTAAACAGTTTTTAATTGGTCACGGTAATACCGTATACCGCGGTAAAATAGGGAGGAGGTTTGACGGTATCAAAATTTGGATACCGCCCCAACCCTACTGGCCACGCGCATGAATAGTCGTGTTTAAATATGGAGCCAGAATACACGCGCAACAGTAAATCTGACTTTGTTAAATTATCACTTGGTGGAATTATTGTTTTTTAACAGTGTGATGGGTAAACTGTTGACTCACAACGAATCAAAAATAATGTTAAACTGAATTAGTATGTTGGATCAGAATTGGACGAAGAAGTCCGGAGAATAATTTGGGTATTTCCAGTGGACACACATGGTAATGGGTTTTAATACTTGCTTTTGTAGACCTTGATCGTACTTTTGTTGAATCGGTTGATGGCTAATGTTCGTTTTCTTGTTGGACTTCCAAAGTTTTTAGATTGTTTTTGGATCAAAACGGCATTGCAGGTGTAGCCTTAGTTCAGGAGCCTCCAATGAAAGCTTTAAGCACTTGACACAGACTGTTTTCAAGGCATTTGGTATTTTTAATTACACATTGAATAGCTTATTTGAATCATTTAATAACTCAAAATGCAGTCGGGCCACTCTGTATGAATGTCAACAGCCTTGGTACTCAACCCAAAACATTGAGCACCAAGCGCCACACAAATCAAAGACTTAGTACTTGATTGGATTACAAGTAGCCACTAACTGAACTACTTTTATTGAATCTATAAATCTGTTTTAAATTCTGCAGTTTTAAAGGTGCCCTGCCACACCTATTTCATGACTTTGTGGTGATGTCTGAAGGTCTACCATGGACTCTGTAACCTTGGTTACCTTGTTTCAAGCCATTCTAGCGCGGTATAGAAAGCCTGCAGGAAGACTCAGCTCGATTTCTGCCAGTTCTCGTTAATATTCAACAAGCTAAGCTGTTTGAATCTGATTGGCTAACAGCTAGCCAATGAGAGCCTGGCTGTCGGAATCCTTTACCCAGCCCAACTGGGCGAGCTCATGAATAGTAATGAGCTCAGGCAGTATGATGTCAGACTGACCAGCTTTTGTGATTGGTCTGATTTCTCTGCTTATTTCTGTTCAGTGTCTAGAGCTGACAGAGGAGGTAGCAGTTCATTTTCATATTCACAGCACAACACAAACACATATGGACCTGACATATTTCAAAAAATGCAAGTAAAAATGGTTTTGTATGGCAGGGCACCTTTTTAATTAGCTTTGTAGCAACAACTTGAATGTAACGGATGTTTATTAATATCAAAAAGTTACGCACTAAAGCTTTAAAGTGCCCATATTATGAAAATAGCAAAGCACTGCTACAACACACACAAGTTCACCGTAATCTCCAAAAGAACTACTTCCATGTGCGCCCTGGTTTAGAAGAAGTCTCCCAGCTGATCCTGCCTTGTAAGTGACTGAAGTCGGAGAAACAGCCTTTCTTTTACTGTCTGTGGAGCTAGCTGACATGCTCTACATCTGAGCTACTGCGCGAGTGCGATCAAAGATAGTACAGAAGATGAAAAGAGGTTTCACTCTGTAGCTAAAACAGAGACCAGGTGAAAAGAGGATCTGCAGCAGTGAGAGATAGCTGTGCAGTACAACAAAAATATGGTGTTTTTTGAAAATTAAACCATGTAAACCTATTCCGGTACAACCTTTTTAAAATACAATTATGAGCCTGAAAATGAGCATAATATGGGCGCTTCAAGGATTAAATAAGCACCATCCACCAGCCAAATGCTGGTTAAAATATGAAAGAGGCTGGTAGATTTGCTGCATTCACCAAGCCAATGAAACGGTGGTTATCTATTGAGTGGCTGGTAAAAATGTGAACATGTACTAGCCATTAGGCTGTTGGACAGAGAAGTACATTTTGAACCCTGACCCCCTAGTCTCCGTCTCACGTGCGGTGTTTAGCTGTCGGTGCTCCGTTCAGGCCGTGCACGTCATCATCGTCGCATTTGACCGTGACAGGTGACTAATTGAGTTTGCTGCGCCTCCATTCAAGTTAGGAATCCAGGTCGGGAAACATTGACACAGGAAGGTAATCCACGGATTGGGAGCCGCGAGCCTCCCGAGGTGTTTACGAAACCAAAGACAACAGCTGGCCTTTTTGACGAATTAGCACATTATCAACCGGAGCTCAGATTAGCTGAAACTGATACCTGCGCACACAGGTCTTGTCGTTGTTGTTTTTTTTTTTAGAACTTGCATCCTGCAGAGGCATTTCTGTCGGAACAAACCAGAACAAGCTTCTCTTGTGCTAGTGATTTTATGTTCGGTATGAGCTTTTGTTATTTATTACCCATTATTGCACAGGAGATGCAGAGATAAAAGCCTAAACTAATGGGCTTATAAAAGCACTTTCACATGGAGGAAATCAGTCTGCACAAGCAAGACTTGCATAATATGAAAATTTACTTAAAACATCCCAATGATGTCTCCAGTCCGACTGGATGAAATGGTTGCATTGTGTCTTTTTTTTTCCCCCCCTCTCTGTGCAGCCTTATCAAACATAGCGTTATCACGTTTAAGTGCATTAGATGGTTTCAGAGGAATTGCTTTAATTTGGATTGCAAATGATGTGAGAATAAAGTGCTGAACACGAGAGAGAGGCGTGAGCAGGAAATTTGGGAGAGTACGGCTGGTATCTGTGGATCTGGTTTAATGGCTGAATTTGATACGAGATCGTAGAGATGGCGTGCAAAGCCGCACACTTTAGTTCAGTCGTTCACGTGTTGAAGCTTTCAGCCGCACGCTGGTTGGGGAGGGCGCTTTGGGGATAACGTGGTGCTGATACATTCTCGGCAGGCCAAGGTTAAGTCCTCTGGCAGAGAGGTGAGATTCTGACAGCAACACTGGAGCCGTTGGGGAGGGCGATCGGACTGCTGGTCTGGAGAAACCCACATAAGATAGACGAGACACGATGACCTTATCCAGGAGGTGGAGATACGACGGGCCCCGAGGCCCTGTTTACACGTACGTGGTTATTTTTGAAAACCCGGAGACATTTCCCTTCGTTCACACGCAAACGGAGAATTCTGCCTCTGAAACGAGAGTCTTTCTAAAACCTCCGGCCAGAGTGGAGATGTTTGAAATCTTCGTTTGCACGTAAACTGAGACAAATGGAGGTTTAGGCAGCAGAGAGAGAGAGAGAGAGAGAGAGAGGAAGTGATTGGTTGTTGCTGTTGTTTCTGGATTCTGATTGGCTAACGTGGGCTTGAGCTTCTCGTTACACCGCCACCTACAGGTCTGGCGTACTCTTGGCTGCATTGACGGCATATACACACACACACACACACACACACATACACACACACACACACACACACACACACACACACACGGGTACATGTAAACGAACACTATTCTGAAAGAGGGTTTGCAGACCCCACAAGTATACTGTAGTCCCTGGTTTTTGGACCCCACGAATATAGTAAAACAGGTACACACACACACACACACACACACACACACACACACGCAAAATCTGCATTTACACCTGTTCGACGAAGAGGGAAAATATTTCAGAGGGTTTTCCCATAGAACTCCAATAAAAACAACACACACACACACACACACAGGGTTTAAAAAAATTAAGAGGGTTTGCAGAAATAAATGGTTTTGACCCCACATTAAACAAACAAAACACACAAAAAACAAAAAAAAAAAAAAAAACAAAGGGAAAATCTGGCATTTTACGTCTGTTTTCGGAGCGACAGAGGGGGAAAATATTTCAGTCGACACATTAAGTGGAACCGAAACGAGGAACCGAAATTTGCGTTCTGATCCGGTCCGGTTCCTACCGGTTGCGTAGTAGAACCGGGCTTCGGTACCCAACCCTACTCCTTTTAGGATACGCGAAACGTTAACAGGCCTAGTCGTCAATAATGTTAGCCAAACTACAAAATAAAAACGCTGGATGTCTGTCCCAGACAAAATCAGCACTCTGTGTTGTTGAAATATTGAATCACCTTTTTGTCACCTTTTTCAGCCCTTGTCAGTTTGCAGGTATGATTTTCCTACCGTGTACTCGTGACCTAGATCTGTAAAAGTATAACATTAGCTAGTAGGGGTGGGGGGAAAAAATCGATACAGCATAGTATCGTGATATTTTTCGTGGCAATACTGTATCGATACACAGACGCCAAGTATCGATCTTTTATGATATATGTGTTGGTCAGTCTGTCTGCTTGACAATCTCATTTTGCAGCAATAACATTGAAGTGAGATGAACAGACAGAGAAATTTATCTTTTTAGATAGAACAAATATTGCAATATGTTTAAAATCGCAATAATATCGTATCGTGACATGGGTATTGTGATGATATCGTATCGTGAGGCCTCTGGTGATTCCCACCCCTATTAGCTAGTGTAACGTTATCTGCCAAAGTGGAAACTCGGCTGTCGACAGGATCAATTCAGATGACATCTGATATCTTAATTGTCAAACGTGACTTACAAGAAGTATTATTTCCATAAGTGAAAAAACGACGTCCCATGCCAGTGTTTTCCCCCCTAGGTTTGTGAACAACATTTGGCTTTTTTTCCATTACATGATGGAGGTGTCAAACTCAATTTCCCAGAGGGCCACACTGGAAACTAAGAATCACATCAAGGGCCAGGCTTTTATTTCATCGAAAAAGTCAAGGATCTTTTACTGGATTATTGCGTGTCTCATATATACATAAAGCCCCCAAAAAGTAACTTGGGCATCAAAGAAAAAAGCGACCAAAAAAAAAAACAAAAAAAAAAACGCCAGAAAAGGCCCCAAAAACGTTGGAAAAGTGGCGAAAAAGTGACAGAAACTTCAGAAAAAAAGCTACAAAAACTAGGCGGGCCAAAATGTATCGTGAACCTAAATTGATATGAGGGTCGGATCAAAATCTGCGTGGGGCCGCATTTGGCCCGCGGGCCTCGAGTTTGACACACGTGATGTAATGGAAAAGCGCCATTAGGTGCACACATTTTGGTTTCGTCATCAAGAAAAATGCAATTTGATGTCATGTCACACCGTTTTTATTACCGATATCTGCGTCTAAAACGTTGGGAAAAGCTCGAGGAGATAATTAATAAAATAACTCAAAAAGTTCAAAGACACAACTTGTCAATGACCCTCGTGGTTGCCTTCCCGACGACGATGCAACTTTTAGTTTTTCTGGGTCAAAATTTTTAATGAAAAAAAAAAAAACAATGTCGCCGCTTTTTGGATGTTTGTGGATTTTTTTTTTTTGCTCTTAATTTTTATGTTTTTGAAGCTTTTTCCTACATTTATGTCACCTTTTTTTATTTTTTATTTTATTTTTTACATGTTATAAAATTGAATAAAACACCCAAATTCAATGAGAGTAGTGAACTGATCATTTATTTTACTTGTGAAGAGTAATATAAGTAATATAAGGAACTATATATATATATATATATATATATATATATATATATATATTTATTTAATGCTCACATTTCACATTCAGTCGGCTTAGGTGGTGCGCCCCCTCTAACTGTAGGGGAAAACCCTGCAGGCTTCAGGGTTTCCTTTTTTAGGATTTTTTTTTAGCAACTCCATGAAATGGAGCTGACACTTCGCTGCAACCCTAACAAATATATGTATTCACCTCTATTCACACACCCAATGAGGCATATTCTCAGCTGTGATTGAACTATATTTTTGACTTCCTATATAGGCCAACTTTGATCTCGACATATAGGCTATAAGCATTATGTAGCAAATAACAATAAACCCACTATTAATTACATCATCTTAATGCAGGGTCACTACTTCAGCATGGAAATAATGCTCCTCAAATACAAACGTGAGCAATCGCTATTATATCGAATCGACAGCCACGTGCAATTTAGCTCACAAACAACGAAAATCACCAGTTAACTTAATTTAAATTTGCAAGACCAGGCTTAAAGGGATACTCCACCGTCTGTTGAAATAGTGCTCATCAGGTCTCCCCTGGCTGTAGATAGGTGGGCCAATGCATTTTTATTGTCT
Organism: Perca fluviatilis; assembly: GCF_010015445.1. NCBI lineage: Eukaryota > Metazoa > Chordata > Actinopteri > Perciformes > Percidae > Perca > Perca fluviatilis. Next base: position 31,076,477 of record NC_053128.1, on the reverse strand, counting down.
CAGTGCAAGTAATTAGGTTGTTTTTTTTGGTCTTTTGTTGGCTCACTTTTAGTCACAACATGCTGACCGGCAACATAGGATTCACTCTAACAATGCAGCCCTATTTCTGATACCGTGGGGGGGGGGGCGCCATGGTCAAATGACCACAGAGGAAACACTGATGCTTGGTCTGGTTTTCTACTTTACTCCCAAGTAAAAATACAAAGTAACGTAATTTAAAAAAACCCAATAAACATTTGTCAGTTGAGCTCTGGTAAAAATAACTTTTCAATCACCCTGTTTCTTCATCTGTGTGACTCATGGTTGTAATTACTTCGCTGTATTTGAGTTCAATATTGATTCACGTAACATTTTAATATCGTGTAGTGGTACTCCCGGGGCGAGCAGTTTGCTCAGGATTATTAATGTCCTTCTCGGATGATGCGCTGACTCATCAGGAAAAAAAAAAAAAAAGCCCCAATGGGCCCGTTTGACTCCTCCAAGACGACTCTGCCTCAAACGGTTAAAGCAGAAGAAGTCCTACTCGTAACGTACGCAGATTTCCAAAGAGAGTGCCGTTGTCGCACGTGTGTGTGTGTGTGTGTGTGTGTGTGTGTGTGTGTGTGTGTGTGTGTGTGTGTGTGTGTGTGTGCAGCCTCAAGTAGACGCCTGTCGTCTTCCGTTTCAGCTGATTTTTCGCTATTTCGTTCACTTGTTTCGGTTTTGTTGCTCAAACGGTGATTGCTGATTAGGAAATAGGGGTGTCACGATACCAAAAATTCAGCACTTGGTGCCAATACCGGTAAAATAACACTGTTCTCGATGCCGATTTAGCTAACACAATTTTCTAAGACTCCATGTACTTGAAACATGAACTTCTTTATTAAAATATTTGAAAAATGTCATTACAAGACGTGCAATCCAGCATAGAACGTAATAAAATGCAATTAAAGTGATGGTTCGGAGTAATTCACCCTAGGGTCCTTTGCACCATGACCTCGAGCCAAACACCCCCCCAGAAGCTTTTTTCACCTGGGTCTAACATTGGGCGAGTTAGCGTAGAGTAGCGTTAGCCGCTGAATAGCTTAGCGCAGGGGCTAATGGATCCACGTTTGTATCTTGTAAGTTACCCCACTAATAATGCCTGAAATGATACCAAACGTCTACAAGTAGTACAAATAGGTTATGCACTCATAAAACGATGGATTGGAAAGTTTGTAAGTACACCAGAAGTTTATGTAAATAACACTTGCCTGCTCTCTTCAGCTCTCTGCTGTTGTTGTTGCTGCTGTGAGACGAGTGCTTAGGGCCGTCTACAAATTACAGCACCGAAAAGAGATGCAACAAAAATATTTATTACTTACAAACTTTCCAATCCATCGTTTTATGAGAGCATAACCTATTTGTACTACTTGTAGACGTTTGGTATCATTTCGGCCATTATTAGTGGGGTAACTTACAAGATACAAACGTGGATCCATTAGCCCCTGCGCTAAGCTATTCAGCTGATAACGCTACTCTAGCTAACTCTCCCAATGTTCGACCCAGGTGAAAAAAGCTTCTGGGGGGGGGTGTTTGGCTCGAGGTCATGGTGCAAAGGACCCTAGGGTGAAATTACTCCGAACCATCACTTTAATGGTCATAGTGCAACAACTAGTGTCCCCAGACACGTTCCAGACTTGTACTGGGTATGGGCAAAAGCACTGCAAAACAAAACCAGTGCATATAGCAGTGCAGCCATTCAGCTGACAAGATGAACATGGTTTTGGCAAAATTGCATAATTTTTCACCGCATTTCACACTTTTGCTTGGCTAGTTCAAGGTTTTTACGGACGAAAAAACTAACCTGTGAACATGGTCTTGGGTAAGTCGGGAACGTCTTGGCCTCGCAGTGATTCCTGAGACGCCGAAGACCCTTTCGGAAGCGCAGCTTGAAGCCGCGACGCAGAGATGCCTCCTTGCAAATTCTGCAAGTTGAGGTATCGTGCCGCTATTCATTTTTCCACCAGATGAGAGGGCTTCGAATTACGGCAGGAACCGCTAGAAACGCAACAACCTCGCCGTCCACGCCAGACACACTTTATTGGCTCAGAATTACGGCAACAATGGCTAAACACACTGCAAAGTCATGGTCCTCCCTTCCTGATTTACAGCCCCCACCCCCCCGGGAATTAATGGGAATAAACTGGATGTTTTTAATATTGCTTTCCATGGGAAGTTTTTAGCTGGGGAATTCTGGAAACATTTCAATTTTGATTTACTATAGTTAGTGGGCTATACAATTAACACACATAGGTTCATAATAGCAGTGGGTTATGTATTGCCCAGTATGTAGTAGCCTATATGCTGGTTACTGCGTTCATGTCATTGACGAATACAGGGAGGACATTCAACTGAAGTTGCATTAAATCGGTTTGTTTTAACCAAGATTATGCTGCAAGATGTTTTTTTTTTTCAACTACATTTAAGTTCCCTGTTATAGACTAACAGAATTATAACAAGCAATATTAAAAATATCCAGTTTATTCCCATTTAATTCCGGTTTATTCCCATGGAAAGTTTCCATCTTAGAAAATTCCTGGAATTTTGCAACCCTGGTTGTCAACTATTAAATTAACCGCCATCTATTTAGATAATCGCTTGATCAGGTTGGGTCATTTTTTATAAAAGAAAGTAAAAATTCTCTGATTCCAGCTTGTTAAATGTGAATATTCTTCTAGTGTCTTCTCTCCTCTGTGACAGTAAACTGAATATATTTGAGTTGTGGACAAAACAATCTTCATCTTGGGCTTTTTTGGGGAAACACTGATCCACATTTTTCACCATTTTCTGACATTTTAGAGACCAAAACAACTGATCCATTCATCCAGAAAAATAATCGACCGATTTATCAACCATGAAAATAATGGTTTAGTTGCAGCCCGAGTTGATTTAATCGACCGATCGGGACATCGTGTCAGCCAGCCATCGTGTTCTAATCACACGAGGTGCTATATCCCGAAAGTAACATTTGTTGCTACGACGAAAAATCGATACAGCATAGTATCGCAATATTTTTCGTGGCAATACTGTGTCGATACACAGACGGCAAGTATCCATCTATCATTATATCTGTGTTGGTCAGTCTGTCTGCTTGACAATCCCATTTTGCAGCAATAAAATTGAAGTGAGATGAACAGACAGAGACATGTATCTTTTTAGATAAAAACAGATTTTCCTTTTGGGGACATCATTTTAAATTGGGAAAAATTTGAAGTTGGAAAAAAGGTAATAAATTGCAATATATCGCAGAATATTGCAATATGTTTAAAATCGCAATAATATTGTATCGTGAGGTAAGTATCGTGATTATATCGTATCGTGAGGCCTCTGGAGATTCCCACCCCTAGAGACAGCATTGTTTTTCTTTTGTTTTAGGCTTCACACAGGGGTAGACAAGGTTTCAGCAGCTATAAAGGCAGATTTATCCCCTTCTGGCAGCACCTAAAGCTGAATAAATGTGAAATGCGTCAAAAAAGTCCCAGAAACGGTGCAAAAAAACCCGGCAAAACGACAGGGGAAAAAAGCATCAAAGTAACTTAAAGACTTTTCTCAGATCTAACGATTGAAGTTGGACTTCTTTAGCACGTTTTGTCCTCTTATTATCTGCTCTAGCTTTTCCAATGTTTTAGACGCAGATACGGTGATTAGTGACGGTCCATAATGATGTCAAATTGCATATTTCTTTCACTGAAAAACATCACATTTTGGTGAGGAAAGACCCTGAGCCAAATATGCGCACCGAAGTCTCCCACAAACCCAGGGGAGACGCAGATAAAGGTATCTAATCCAAAGTCTTTTCACTCCCTCAGTACCTGAGCTAAAAGGAAATGATGGCTTGTCTGAAAATTGCTCCATTTGTCTTATGCAGCTCCATCCACACACAACCCCCTCTCCCTCCCCTAATCCCTATACTTACTTACTGTACTAGTTGCAGTCAGGTGCCAAGCAGTAGCCAGAAAAACAGGTTTTTAAAGCTAACTAGTCTTCCAGGTAAAGAGTAAATGCATGCCTAGAGGCTTAAATGAGCTTACAGAAGGTTTCGGGTCATGTTTGTTTCGTCAGCCCTAACCCTAACTGACCGATTTAATGCTGCAGTGTTTCTTAAACCGGTGGAGGGCTGCAACTAACGATTATTTTCATCGTTGATTAATCTCTTGATTGCTTTCTGGATGAATGTATTGGTTGTTTGGTCGATAAAATGTCAAATGGTAAAAACAAATGTGGATCACAGTTCCCCCAAAAGCCCAAGATGACGTCCTCAAATGTCTTGCTCTGTCCACAACTCAAATATATTCAGTTTCCTGTCCCAGAGGAGAGAAGAAACTAGAACAATATTCACATTTAACACGCTGACATCAGAGAATATTTATTTTTTGGGATTAAATTGCCAAAAATAGTTGGAGATTAGTTGAACGGTTGACAACTAACGATTAACCCTTCAAACGGGGAACGAAGAAATGCTCTTCCAGTGCCTAAAGTAAATTAAAATCAGTAGAACCTAAGCTGAAAGGTTATGTAAGTCAATAAATAATAGTAGTTAATAAAACTATTGCAATTGTGCCATGAATAAAATACAAAAATCTGACCCGTTTTCATCAAATTATACTAAATAAAAACGCACAAAAAAATGTACGGTTTCTAGATGTAGAAACGTGCAAAATATCTTAACACTCCATGAGTTAGTTATTTATTTATTTATTTTTAGTAAAAAGACACTCAACCCAATCAAGGAGCCATTAGTTAGCAACACTGGGAGCAGGGGAATCTATTTAATTTTATTTATTTATTTTAACTTATTTAAATTTATTTGTCTTCGTGGGTCAATATTAAAAAATTCGCTTTTTAAACGTTTTTGTCGCTCTTTGTTTTCACTACAACTACTTAATTTTGAATTAACTTGTGACAACCCTATGTTCCTGTGTTGTGTCTAAGTGACTGATGGGAACAGTCTTTGACATTGGTCCAGTAGTAAGAGAGATCGCTGCAGCCAGCGGCTGAGAAACGAGCTAAAATCTAAGTTAATAGAGCAATTGTGCAGCTTATATTTACCTTCACAAAAGTGCTGGTTTTGCTGCTGACAGACTCAGATTAATATTCTAGTATATTCTATTTAAGTTTCTACGCGCGAAAGTCACCGGACGCCACAATCTTCTGAACGTAGTCATACTGAGAGATCCAGAGAGAGCTGTGTGGAGCTGATAGTCTTAATTAGCTTTGTAGCAACTCATTTGGCAACGGCTTGAATGTAACGGACGTTCATTCATATCAAAAAGTCACGCACTAAAGCTTTAAAGCGCCTTTTTTAAACTCATTAAAATATCGATATTTGGCGCCAACGTGTAGATTCTCGTATCGCTTAAAGGACAACGATATATTGCCGTATCGCTATTTTGTCCCACCCCTGGTCTAAAGTATATTTGAACACATCAAAGCCTTGGCACTGGGCTGTGTGGTCTGTTATCAACACGGTTTAATTACTTACATGGCCACAGACGCAGCTCTAAAAATGACAGTGAGATCCTGTTAACATGTTAAATATTGACACACGTGCACACTTCCTGCAGCGTTAAATAGTCACCAAGACAATGTTGGTGAGCGTCAGCGTGGAGATCAGCAGCTAATTAAAGCTGGGCCTTCTTTACACTTACTGATCCTAGTACTTCGGGAGCTTTTAATGGTAAAAGAAGGAGCTCAGAACAGTAAAATACTTTGCACATCTATAATGTGATGCAGGCGCATCGGAGGGTGGGGGAGTGGGTCAAAAGTTGCAAAGAAAGTCCTTCACACTGTCCAACTTGGAAAGATCCATTTAAAAGCTGGCAAATGTCTCGTGTGTACTAGACCATCAGGCCAAAAAGACAAAAAAGAATGAAGCTCTATTACCGAAAACGTTGCCAGCTATTACATTTATCTTTGCAAGTTAGACCGTGTGCGGGAGTTTCTTTGCACCGTTTGACCTAAAGGCTGTTTTAAGCTTTTGTTTTAGCACAACTGCCCACAAACTAGCTACTGCTTGCTGGCGAAGTGCTAATCTCAAAACGTGACTGACATATAAGACACTTTACAAACGGATAACCCCGTCATTGTAACCAAAATATGTCTTGAGTTTATTTTTGCAGAGCTGATGTCAGTGAACTAGCATGTTGCTACTCCCCACAGTAGGCTGCTGGAACTATCAACACACAGGACCAGTCGACCAATCACAGTCCTTACAGAGGGGTCTGCAGGAGCACGCTGTTGATTCGACGCAGAAGCATAAATCAGCCTTAACCCTTGTGTTGTCTTCCCGTCAACCTTGAAAACGTTTTTGACGCCTTTTTTGTCACGGTTTGTTTTAGCTTTTTCCAACGTTTTAAATTAGGGCTGCTCGATTTATGGAAAAAAATATAATCACGATTATTTAAGTCATTATTGAAATCACGATAATTTAACACGATTAATCGTTGACTTCTGGAAAGATGTTGCAATTATTGAACTTGAAAAACTTAGTTAAAGTTAAATAAATCAACAGTTAAAAAAAACGCATACATCTGTGAAATTTGCCGTAATACTTTTCCTATTGAAACTTTATTTTTTCATTCAGAACACAAAGAGAAAATAAGAGTTTACTTTGCAAAACGTAATGAGCTAAATAATGTTTTTTCTCGATTATTCAGTTATTGTGATCATTGGGAGCCAAAATCATAATCACGATTACATTTCGATTAATTGCACAGCCCTATTTTAAATTGTTACATTTTTCTTCTACACATTTTCAGCGCTTATTTCTACATCCCATATTTTCTGATTATAAAACTGGTCAATTTGACCCGAAGTCAACACAAGGGTTAAAAGAAAGCGCTAAAAACAAAGCTAATCAACTGAAAAGAAGAGAGCAATTCAAAGTTCGACATAAAATTAAAGAAAGAAGGAAAGAAAGAACTTCAAAACCTTGCTTGCGTAAACGTAGGTATATTTGAATTGCACGGTATAAAGTACTAAAAGTACTCATGATGCAGAACGGCCACAGTTTTCCCCCACATGATTTCAGAGATCCGTTATGTTATTATGAGAAGTGTAAAAATAGTTTTGGTTCATTATGAAACCTGACCTAGACTGTGCTCGTCCGCCGCAGTCTAGGTCACGGTCGTCAGGCTCATTTGAGTTCACATAAAGACCAATTCAGACAGTAAAACCGTTGAATAATAACCGATAAAATACACCTCCACATTTTTCCCTTTTAACTTCAATGTAAAGGGTTAAAAGTATATTCTGAAAATGTTTCCCAATTAATCAATCAGTCAATCGTTCTGCGAAACAGCCGATGAACAGCCAGAGACATCTTAAGAAGAATGGGTGCAGTTTCAACAATATGGCAGTGGTGGCCCAAAGGTTAGAGATGCGAGCTTGTGACCGGGAGGTTGTCTGTTCAATCCCCAGACTGACAGGATAAAATCTGGGTGGGGGGAAAGTGAAAGAACAGCTCCCTCCATCATTACCACCACTGAGGTGCCCTTGAGCAAGGCCCTTAACCTCCAACGGCTCCAGTGGAGCTGCTCAGTGGCCAGCAGATCAGACTGGGGTTGTAGCGGGCAGCTTCCAGGTAGCAATGTGGAACTACCAAATGTGAATGTGATCAGATCGTCGTTGCAAATGAGAAGTTGTTCTCAATCGACTTAACCTGGATAAATAAAGGTTAGAATATGTCTCATTTTGCTCCTGTATTCTGGTCCCGTTGGGAAAGGAAATGAGTCTGATAGTGACGCTGAAAGATATATGTTCCTCAAGCACTGAAAGGTGCTGTGAATTTGCCTCTGTGCAGAAATAGGAACTGGTCTATTCTTTCTGGAGAAACCTGGCACTGTGTGTCCACTTTTCTTCTTTTTTTTTGGACAAAGACAACAAAGAGACTCATCAAGGCATGTAAACGTGTTCTAGTAGACACCCAAAATACAAGGAAAAACTTATATATAAGCGCAAATAAGCGTGATATGCGTGACCTTTTTAATGACTTATTTGCAAATTTCATACTTTGCAAAGTCATGCAGTGGAGTAAGAAGTACAATATGTGCCTCCGAGATGTAGAAGTTGAAAGTATGGAAAATGGAAATATTCAAGTACAAATACCTCAAAATGTTACTTGAGTAGCCTTAGTCCACTATGTACTTCTTGTACAGGCCGGCATTCATATAAAATACACGTGTGAATGCAGGCTGAGCAGTCGTCCTGTCTAGAGCTGGGCAATATATCGATATTATATCGATATCACGATATGAGACTAGATAACTGCTTAGATTTTGGATATCGTAATATGGCATAAGTGTCTTTTCCTGGTTTTAAAGGCTGCATTACAGTAAAGTGATGTCATTTTCTGAACTTACCAGACTGCTGTAACTGTTATATTATTTGCCTTTACCCACTTAGTCATTATATCCACATTACTGATGATTATTTATCAAAAATCTCATTGTGTAAATATTTTGTGAAAGCACCGATAGTCAACACTACGATATCGTTGCGGTATCGATATCGAGGTATTTGGTCAAAAATATCGTGATATTTGGTTTTCTCCATATCGCCCAGCCCTAGTCCTGTCGATGTAGTAAATAAAACCAGCATGCTGTATAAAATAAATCAAACTTTTTAGACGTATTTAGAAAGACATGTAGTCACGATGACATTGGAAGGGTCTAGAGCTGAAGATCTTTGCCCGAACACAACATGGGCATCGGGCCGGGCTCGGGCTTGCGCGGTAAATGAGCGGTCGGGTGATTCCGATTAGCGAGAAAATGGATGCTGACTGAGGAGGTGAAACGGAGGCTGGCCTCCGGAGGACGTATTTAATTTTTGTTCCAACTTCCAAACTGGCTTATAGCCTACTTTAGTCATGAATAAATGATGTTAAAAAATATTTTAAACTACTCATTCTTGACAATAGAAGCTGTGTGTGTGTGCGCACATTTGAATAATATCGAGCTGTAAATGGATTCGGGGTTTTAAAAAGCTGTCAATCAAAATGAACTTGTCGGGCTTGGGCCGCATTCTGTCGGGCTCAGGACTTGTCGGGCCGAACTTTTAAGGCCCGATTACAGCTCTAGGAGGGTCTCCCAACTTTGTCATCACAGCAGAAGCTTTTGGACAAGCGTTGGTAGCTTTTGGGAGTGTAAAAAGAGCTCACCTAGGAGCCAGTAGTAGACTAGCGTTGGTAGCTTTTAGGAGTGTAAAAAGAGCTCAACTAGGAGCCAGTAGAAGACGAGCGTTGGTAGCTTTTGGGAGTGTAAAAAGAGCTCACCTAGGAGCCAGTAGAAGACGAGCGTTGGTAGCTTTTGGGAGTGTAAAAAGAGCTCACCTAGGAGCCAGTAGAAGACGAGCGTTGGTAGCTTTTGGGAGTGTAAAAAGAGCTCACCTAGGAGCCAGTAGAAGACTAGCATTGGTAGCTTTTGGGAGTGTAAAAAGAGCTCACCTAGGAGCCAGTAGAAGACGAGCGTTGGTGGCTTTTGGGAGTGTGTCTGCAGTTCCCCCATGTGTCCTGAAACTCACACATTCACTCGTGTGTCTCTTTTTTTTACCCCAGGTCCTCAACCGGACAGGTTTCAGCCTTGTATTTCAGTTTTAATATGAATACAGCTGCCTACTTACGCTACAACTTGTGTTTCACTCAAGTGTATCAAGTGGTGTAGTCTAATATATTGTAGTGGGTATACAGTACCATATATATTCTTTCCTGGCTCAGAATGGGCCTTTGGGGGGAGGGGGGGCATTTCAAAGTGGGGGGTCCTAGGTGTCCTCCCCCAGGGTTATTTTGAGCGTCAAATACTTAATTTCCTGCATTCTGATACACTTTTATGCACCAATTTAAGGTGGGAATACCTTTTTATTTATCCTATGAGAAGGAAAACACAGATGACATTCTAAATATATGAGAAATCTATAATGTAATATAAAGCAGTAAGAGGGCTTTCACATCAAAGGACCTGAGCCTGGATCACCAAAGTTCACCCCAAAGCAACGAGGACAAAATAAAATAGGCTACTTATATTTGGGTTACATACCATACAACGTGCATCCGTGTTATTTTTGCGCAATTTGGTTAAAAGAAACCCATAATTCTGAAATACATTTTTTTAATAACTGGGTAGAATTTGACCCAAGGACAGCACAAGGGTTAAAATGCTATGTGTTGATGCTTTAACGACACAAACCGGCAAGATAGGACTATTGTTAACATGAGAACAGTTATGGCTGAACTGACATTACTACATATAATAATGTAGTGCATGATTCCAATTTTCTTTTAAATGCACCTGTGTTTTCATTACCCAAAGCTGTCTGTACACTGTCCTCTCTGACTAACCTCAGCAACCATACAATATGCATCATAGATAGATAGATAGATAGATAGATAGATAGATAGATAGATAGATAGATACTTTTCTTAATGCCCAAGGGGAAATTCAAGCTCTCAGTAGCTTATATAGACATCACACACACAACATACACATGCATCATAAACAGGATGATAAAATAACCGCATGAATAATATGGACAGTAAAAGAAAAAGATACTAAATAAAGTGAAAATAAATGTGAGTCATGCATGGTAAGGTGCTCTACGAGAGGGTGTGTCCTGGTGGTATAGTGCAAATAAGTCCAATAGTGCACGGATAAAGTCTAGAGACCAGCAGTAAATATGGACAATGTAAGAGAATAATGTAGACATAGTAATAGAAAAACTATAGCAGTGCAAGGATATATATATATTTTTTTTTTAAAAAGACGCATTAAATATGGGCATTATATGGGAATAAAGTAGACCGTAGGGTAATACAATTTCTCCCCCATGCCTGTTTTTATTGCATAAGAAGGCCCTGCTTTTTGCAGTAAATGTTACCAACATGGCGTCGGAGTGTAATCCAGAATCAGCTGCTAATGATTCAGCAGGGTACACACACACACACACACACACACACACACACACACACACACACACACACACACACATACATATATAGGCCTCTGAAAGAGGAAGTGTTTACTTCCTAGATTCTTGTTGTTCTGTAGCTGCAGTTGAAATGTTGCATCCACTGCTCCTTCCCACTCTCCAGTTAAAATCTGCCTACACATAACCAACTGGGATAACTGGTCTGCTGGGGTCCTCTGGGATGATGATGATTTTTTTGACGTTTTAAGTAGTATTAGATGGGGGAAATGTATAACCTACAATAACAGCATGTCAACGCCTTGCAAAAGGGGGAAGAATGTAAATTCAGCTTTCATTTTTGTCATTGCTTGCAGCGCAGGAGTCACTTTTTTTCAGAGCGGCAACGGCTACGCAACCAATCTGTTTCCCCCCCCCCCGCCATTATAAGGTTTAGGTGCAGCACGCCGAGCCGTTTTGTGCACCACCTCAGCGAATTAATGTAACTAAAACCTTTTAATGATTGTAGTTAGACTTCTTTAGCAAGTTTAGTCTTCAAGCTTTTTGAGAGTTATGTATGTATTATCTGCTCTAGCTTTTCCAATGTTTTAGACACAGATATGGTGATCGTGACGGTCCAAAATGATGTGAAAAAGAGACCCAAAACTACCACGAAGGGGCACAAACCGACTACAAAGAGACGCCAAATGTCCAGAGACCCAAAGCGACCCCAAAGAAAACACAAATGACCCAAAAGAGACACAAACCGACTACAAAGAGACATAAAAACCCACAGAGAGACATATAATGTATAGGGGAAATTGCTTTTTTTTTTTTTATTTATTTAAAAATGTCACATTTTCTTGAAGGACGCCTTAACCCCTCACCAAATACACCCAGCATGCATGTTTTAATCAGGGCTGTAGTCAAGACCACATTTTGTCGAGTCCAAGACCAAGTCCAAGACCAGGACTAGTCGAGACCAAGTCAAGACAGAGTCCAAAAAGATTTGAGACAGAGTCCAGGACAAAAAATAAATAAAATGGCCTGGATCTGGCCTGAAAAAGCACGATATGTGTGTCTCCATTTCAAACATCACTGCAGGTTGACTGCTTTTAGCAGCAGAGGTTGATCATGGGCGACGAATAATACTGTTGCGGTTAGCTCGCCGAAACTCTACTGCCGAAGTTGCTGGCTGGCTCGCCAACGTTGGCTAATTTCCGCTAGCATACGTACAGTTAGCTCAGTTAGCTTTGTGTGTAACGTAAGAAAAACCCACCCGTGTCGAAGGAGCGAAGCTTAATATTTCATTCAAAAAAATGATGGTACAAAGGGAGCACTAACACCACAGGTCTTGTGTTGACAACATGGACGCAGATAAAGGAAACTCCCAATATTTACCTAGCAAGCTAGGCTAACGATGTTGCACTAACGTTAGCAAACGTCGGCGTAGCGTTGGCTAGCTGTCTAAACTTGTGAAAAGCTGAACAACATCCCCGTCCAAGCGGTGTTTCACTTTCCCTCCAATATTATTTCACACATAATAAAGACAATTCGACTCGGTCGAGACCAGCACGGTGGCAGTATGGTGGCTCAGTGGTTAGCACTTCTGCCTCACGGCAAGAAGGTTCAGGGTTCGAATCCAGGTCATCTCAGGCCTTTCTGTGTGGAGTTTTCATCTTCTCCCCATGTTTGCGTATTTTGCTCCGGTTTCTTCCCACCGTAAAGACATGCATACTAGGTAACTAGGACTACAGTTGAAAATCAGCCGACTGGCTAACACTGGCGCATTTACAGAAAAGTTGATTAATGTGCATTGTCCTAAACAAATAAACTTACAAACAAAAGCCATATTTGGCAAGACCAGTGGCCGAGACTGAGACAAGTCCAAGACCAAATACCAGCGAGTCCGAGACCGTTTTGAGCGTCTTGAGTCCCAACATGACATCATGACTTTGCGTAAACATACACGCCACTTTCCTAAAACCAAGTGGCGTGTTATCTGGACGCATTTTGAGCTATCCAAGTGTAGATCTATCCTGTATACAGCGGATGTAAACATGCACACCGTACTATCGCGAGAGAGCGCGGCGAACTATCGCGAGAGAGCGCGCCGAACTATCGCGAGAGAGCGCGCCGTACTATCGCGAGAGAGCGCGCCGAACTATCGCGAGAGAGCGCGCCGTACTATCGCGAGAGAGCGCGCCGAACTATCGCGAGAGAGCGCGCCGAACTATCGCGAGGGCGCCGTACTACTCGCGAAAACGCGCCCGATACTATCTCTCCGAGAGAGCGCGGCGAACTATCGCGAGAGCGCGAACTATCGCGAGAGAGCGCGCCGTACTATCGCCAGAGAGCGCGCCGAACTATCGCCAGAGAGCGGACTACTATCGCGGAAGGGCGTACTATCGCTGAGAGGCGAACACTATCACGAGAGCGCGCGAACATATCGCGAGAAGCGCCCGAATATCGCGAGAGCGCCATTACTATCGCCAGAGAAGCGCAACTATCGCAGAAAAGCGCCGAACTATCGCCAGAGAGCGCGCCGAACTATCGCCAGAGAGCGCGGCGAACTATCGCGAGAGAGCGCGCCGAACTATCGCGAGAGAGCGCGCCGAACTATCGCGAGAGAGCGCGCCGAACTATCGCGAGAGAGCCGACCGATACTATCGCAGAGAGCGCCCGTACTATCGCGGAGAAGCGCCAACTATCGCGAGAAGCGCCGAACTATCGCGAGAGGGGCCGAACTCATCGCGTGAGAGCGCTTGAACTATATCAGCGAGAGCCGAACTATCGCAAGCAGCGCCGTACTATCGGCGAAAGCAGCGCCATTACTATCGCGAAGAGCGCCGAACTATCGGGAAGGCGAACTATCGCGAAGCGCCCCAACTATCGCGAGAGCGCCGAACTATCGCGAGAAGCCGAACTATCATGAAAGCGCCTACTATCCGCGAAACGTCCACACGCGTTTGTAAAAATAAATAAAGGTTGGATTTAGGAAAAGAACATTAGGGAAAGGCTTTAGTAACACAAAAAAAACACAAAAACACGAGGGTGACCAACGTCACACGCTTAGGAAAACTATAAAAAAGTACTTTTATGTGTTTTTACCCATCCACCACCTCCTTCCGCGGACTTGCGTCCTTTCATACTACTCGCTACGGCGAAAATTCACACGCAATGTAGGTCAATGGCGGCCGAACGGCGCTGATAAACGCGCTAAAAAGCGATTTAGCGTCTTGAAAACGCACAAAAACGGCATACAAATTGGCGTGTCATACATACATACATACATACACACACACACACACACACACACACACACACACACACACACACACACACACACACAGACACACATACATTCATTCATTCATTCATTCATACATACATACATACATACATACATACATACATACATACATACATACATACATACATACATTCATTCATTTATGAGATCGGTCTGTGAGTCCAAGACCGGACTCAAGTACTCCAGCCCTGGTCTTAATGGTGGGATAAAACCGTAGTACCCAGAGGACACTGCACGCAGAGAGGCCGAGCCCAGTACTGTGCAGTGCTAATTAACCTTTGCAGCTCTGCTATGTAATGCATTCAAATCTTTTAGTCTTAGAGTATTTAAAACCTAATTCAGAAGCGTTCCGAAGTCCTGTGTATGGCCCAAGGTTCGCTAGTCGTCACGTGACGATAAAGTCCCACACACACACACACACACACACACACACACACACACACACACACACATTTAGTTCAGCCACAGCTTCTATAGACTTTAACATTTTCTCCCTGGAAACAAAAGGTTATTTATGGTTGTGGTTTTTATCCGCTGCGGGGACAGAAAGCAGCATTACCTCGCCACGTGAGCCGACACTAACCACGTGGAAATACTGCAGAGATTACAGTGCTGGGATGTAACTGAAGTACTTTTACTCAGCTACTGTACTTGGGGCCACACGTTGAGGTACTTGTACTTTACTGGAGTCTTTTATTTTGGCCGTGCCGCTTACTACTTCAGACAGACAGAGACGGAAAGACAGAGACAGAAAGGAAGAGACAGAAAGGAAGAGACAGAAAGGAAGAGACAGAAAGGAAGAGACAGAAAGGAAGAGACAGAAAGGAAGAGACAGACAGAAAGAGACAGAAAGGAAGAGACAGACAGAGACGGAAAGACGGAAAGGAAGAGACAAAGACAGAAAGAAAGAAAGAAAGGAAGAAAGACAGAGACGGAAAGGAAGAGACAGAAAGGAAGAGACAGACAGACAGACACGAAAAGACAGACAGAAAGACAGAGACAGACAGACAAAGACAGAAAGAAAGAAAAAGAAAGAAAGACAGAGACGGAAAGACAGAGACGGAAAGGAAGAGAGAAAGAAAGAAAGAAAGAAAGAAAGAAAGAAAGAAAGAAAGAAAGAAAGAAAGAGACGGAGAGACAGAAAGGAAGAGACAGACAGAAAAAGTCAGAAATGAAGAGACCGAAAGAGAGAGCGAGACACAGACAGACAGACAGACACAGACAGACAGACAGACAGACAGACAGACAGACAGGAAGAGACATAAAGAGAGGCAAAGAAAGATAGAAACCGAAAGAGACAGACCGACAGACAGAAAGTAAGTAAGAGAAAGAGAGAAAGAGAAAAAGGGACAGAAAGGAGACATAAAGAGAGAGAGAGAGAAAGAGAAAAAGGGACAGAAAGGAGACATAAAGAGAGAGAGAGAGAAAGAAAGAAAGAAAGAAAGAAAGAAAGAAACTGACAGAAAGAGACAAAAAGATACAGAAAGACAAAGAGAAATATATGACTCATTAACACATGTAGTTTATAAAATCTGATGTTTGATTCTAAAGTAAACTAGCCGACTACAAGTCTACAGCTGAGATGATGAGACCATTAAACACACGTGTGTGTGTGTGTGTGTGTGTGTGTGTGTGTGTGTGTGGACCATTAAACACACAACTGGTTGGATCCTTTACTCTTTCTACAACGGGAGGATTCTCCTTTAATAACTCCATGTTCCTGATGATACTTACACACTTTTACTGAAGTTACATTATCACTGCAGGACCTTGAACTGGTAACAGAGTATATCTACTGTGTGGTATTAATACTTTTACTGAAGTTACATTATCACTGCAGGACCTTGAACTGGTAACAGAGTATATCTACTGTGTGGTGTTAGTACTTTTACTGGAGTTACGTTATCACTGCAGGACCTTGAACTGGTAACGGAGTATATCTACTGTGTGGTGTTAGTACTTTTACTGAAGTTACGTTATCACTGCAGGACCTTGAACTGGTAACAGAGTATATCTACTGTGTGGTGTTAGTACTTTTACTGAAGTTACATTATCACTGCAGGACCTTGAACTGGTAACAGAGTATATCTACTGTGTGGTGTTAGTACTTTTACTGAAGTTACATTATCACTGCAGGACCTTGAACTGGTAACAGAGTATATCTACTGTGTGGTGTTAGTACTTTTACTGAAGTTACATTATCACTGCAGGACCTTGAACTGGTAACGGAGTATATCTACTGTGTGGTGTTAGTACTTTTACTGAAGTTACATTATCACTGCAGGACCTTGAACTGGTAACGGAGTATATCTACTGTGTGGTGTTAGTACTTTTACTGAAGTTACATTATCACTGCAGGACCTTGAACTGGTAACAGAGTATATCTACTGTGTGGTGTTAGTACTTTTACTGAAGTTACATTATCACTGCAGGACCTTGAACTGGTAACAGAGTATATCTACTGTGTGGTGTTAGTACTTTTACTGAAGTTACATTATCACTGCAGGACCTTGAACTGGTAACAGAGTATATCTACTGTGTGGTATTAGTACTTTTACTGAAGTTACATTATCACTGCAGGACCTTGAACTGGTAACAGAGTATATCTACTGTGTGGTATTAATACTTTTACTGAAGTTATATTATCACTGCAGGACCTTGAACTGGTAACAGAGTATATCTACTGTGTGGTGTTAGTACTTTTACTGAAGTTACATTATCACTGCAGGACCTTGGACTGGTAACAGAGTATATCTACTGTGTGGTATTAGTACTTTTACTGAAGTTACATTATCACTGCAGGACCTTGAACTGGTAACGGTGTGTTTACCGTGTGGTATTAGTACTTTTACTGAAGTTACATTATCACTGCAGGACCTTGAACTGGTAACAGAGTATATCTACTGTGTGGTATTAATACTTTTACTGAAGTTACATTATCACTGCAGGACCTTGAACTGGTAACAGAGTATATCTACTGTGTGGTATTAGTACTTTTACTGAAGTTATATTATCACTGCAGGACCTTGGACTGGTAACAGAGTATATCTACTGTGTGGTATTAGTACTTTTACTGAAGTTACATTATCACTGCAGGACCTTGAACTGGTAACAGAGTATATCTACTGTGTGGTATTAGTACTTTTACTGAAGTTACATTATCACTGCAGGACCTTGAACTGGTAACAGAGTATATCTACTGTGTGGTATTAGTACTTTTACTGAAGTTACATTATCACTGCAGGACCTTGAACTGGTAACAGAGTATATCTACTGTGTGGTATTAGTACTTTTACTGAAGTTATATTATCACTGCAGGACCTTGGACTGGTAACAGAGTATATACTACTGTGTGGTATTAATACTTTTACTGAAGTTATATTATCACTGCAGGACCTTGAACTGGTAACAGAGTATATCTACTGTGTGGTGTTAGTACTTTTACTGAAGTTACATTATCACTGCAGGACCTTGAACTGGTAACAGAGTATATCTACTGTGTGGTATTAGTACTTTTACTGAAGTTATATTATCACTGCAGGACCTTGAACTGGTAACAGAGTATATCTACTGTGTGGTATTAGTACTTTTACTGAAGTTATATTAATTTAAGTTAATTGAATCATTCTCATTAGTGCCCTGTTCCCAGGGCAGCGTGCATCTCTCCAGGCTCCTCCACAGGGTCCCTTGTGTTCCTCTTCCCTCCCCTGCAGCTTTGACTGTGTCATGGGGGGAGGGGGGTGGGGGACAGGTAGGGAGGCAGGGAGAGTCCCAAACCCAGGCCGGGATCACAGACCCGAGCTGGAGGTGGAGTACGGGACCGACACGTTAGGGCTGTGCAATTAATCGAAATGTAATCGCGATCATGATTTCGGCTCCCAACGATCACAACAACAGATTAATCGAGAAAAACTATGATTTAGCTCATTACGTTTTGGAAGTAAACTCACAGTTGTATGTTGTTTTTTTCTTTTTTTTACTGTTGATTTATTAAGTTCAATAACTGCAACATCTTTTCCAGAAGTCAACGAGTAATCGTGTTAAATTATCGTAATTTCAATATTGACCGATATAATCGTGATTATATATTTTTTTTACGAAAATAATGTAATGTCCGCAACACTGCTTTAAACTCCCATATTTAATATAAAAATGCAACGTTTCGACCCAACTGGGTCTTCTTCAGCAAAAAAATTTTGCATGAAGAAGACCCAGTTGGGTCGAAACGTTGCATTACATTATTAAATATTACATTATTTTCGTTTTAAGTACTTTCATTTGTCCTGCACCTGCCAGAAGGTGGGATGTGCACACAGTTACTTTTATAAATATATTTTTTTTTCTTCCCATAATCGAGCAGTCCTACGACCTTGTATATTAATCCCCCTTTCCTCTCCGCCTTTTGTCCTCCACAGTATTCGCAGCGTGATGCAGAAGTACCTCGAGGAGAGAGACGAACTCACGTTTGACAAAATTTTCAACCAGAAAATTGGTAAGTCCCCAAACATTTATTTTTTTTTGGTTATTGTTTTCTTACTACTACATTAGCGGGGGCCACTCAGCCCGAGCAGATGAAATGCTGCAGACCTGGTAATAGAGTTAGCGGTGTTCAGCGAGAAGACGAGGCCGCTCGGCCGCACACAATTAAATAAAAATGGATCTTTTTATTTTTTTTATGACTGTGATCACATTCACACGTTGTGCATGACTCCTCTGAGCTGCCCAATCCCCAATCTCCCCCCCCGAGAGGCTCACAAGTCTCTGAGCTAGAGCTAGAGTCTGCATATTTTACCTTCAGAGCTTCCTTTGTTTGGGTATTAGACACATCAAATATAATATGTTTTAGATACCTGGAATAAAGTTGAAAAAAAAAGGTAAACTGCAGAACTGGCAGCAGCATTGACGTCAATGCTTGGATCTGATTGGATGAGCTGCTTGGTGGGATCGAGCCTTTCATTCACCATAAAAGAGCTCATCTTAACCCAGTGAGGTTACCAGAGAGACCTGCAGTCACTCTGAGAGTCCTGGCATCACGCTGTCCTCCAACTCGTCCATGCTTCCTGTTTCCGCTTTGTGTGTGGCGCGCGTCCTCTGCTTTGCGCGCTCAAAATCCTGGCGCGCCAGCGAGATCTTCGTCATTCTGACGTCACATTGGCGCACGCAAAGCTTGGGTCCCGCGACTGTAAAACGGCCTCGAGTCAGACTCAGCGGTGAGAGAAGCCGGAGCAGAGGGACAGAGCTGGAGCCGAGCCAAAGTAGAACCCTTCTTAATCCATTCACCTTATCGGTTATCAGGCTAATACATCACCGATACTGATGATCTGCAAACTGCCAAAAAATAGCCCGATAATCGGTCTATCCCTATCCTAAACTATCCTTTTTCTCCCCTTATTTGTATGCCTGATTTCATGTGGAAGTTGTTGCTTGGTGCACAACAGTCACCTCCTAAAAATATGGCTTCTCATGGTGTAACACCATTTGCCTGAAGGTGGTCTAGTACCCAAACGTTGCCGATCATTCAAACTTGGTGTAGTTTCTGCAAGTTAGACAGTGTGCGGTGAGTTTTTCTTCGCAACTTTTCACCCCCTCCAACGCACCTGTCTCACGTTGTAGATGGCGCAAAAAATATTTTTCTGTAGCGATACCAATTCATTAAAATCCATTTTTACAAAAAGCAGTTACAACATTGTTAGATCTTGGTAGAAGCATGCTGCATGCGCCAACAATTCCTCTACCAGGCAGTCCTTCCACAAAAACGCAGAGTTCTTTTGTGATTGTTGAGGGGCAAAAATCCTTGATTATGCGGCACGTTTTCTTAAAAAATGCGATGGAATATGCTATATATGATATTTATGCGATGAAATTGCAGGAACTTGCAAAAACTGCAGTTTGATGAAAAAGAGAAAATAAAGTGATTTCTCCCCCCCCCCCCCAACACCCTGCTTTTCGATGATGTTTATGTCGCGTAATTACGTCACTTCATAACGTTCCCATGGCAACAGGGGAAAATGGCTGCTCTTGTGTGAAGTAAACAAGGGGGGTAAGCTTCGCTTCAGAACTCGAACCTCCTATGGCGCCATTTTGACGCTACAAAGAGATCACCTCCTGTTAGCATCCCATTGACTCCCATTCATTCTGACGTCACTTTGACAGCGAATAACTTTACATCTGAAGCGTTTAAAGACTCTATTTGTCCGTTGTTTATTTCTAAAGAAACACGACAATGTATAAAAGGCTCCATTACCTTGTAGCTCACGTTATGGCTCCGTAGCAGACGCTTTTATAACAATAGGCTAACGATTGGGTCATAACCACGAGACTTACTGTCACACAGTAGAGGAATTACCGTATAGTACAGGAGAAGCTCACAGGCAGTTTGGACTTCCATTATCTGTTTAGGTTTAATTACTAATGTTAACTAGCATGTTAGTGATCAGTAATTAGCCTGTGCCTATGTTATCTCCTTACATATACCTACGCTCTCCGTCTCTGTAAGATTGGGAATGATTGAGATTTCTCTCGGCACAGCTACCAGAAGACTTCACACTTTCAGACAGGTTGCTCACGTCACATCTACGTCTTCAAGCTCAGTTGGAGGCTGCTCAGTAAAGCTAGCGATCACCGGAAAAGTGACTTCTAATATCTTTCACTGGTCTCCGTCCAGAGCAACGGGGTCTGTTGGTCCATTTTATATATGTCAATGGAAGTAAAACGCAACATTTTCCAACTTCCTGCTAAGATATATTATGGGAGTTTTTTGCAACAAAAATGCGGGGATTATGAAATCATGCTACCCCCGCATATTTTGCGCGGAAATCTGCAATTTATGCGGCGAAAGTGCGGCGTATTTGGGAAAAAATGCGCTGTGATTGGCTGTCTAACGAGACACGCAGGAAAAACTCGACAGAGACTGGGCCCACGTAGCAGGGGCTGAAATATGAACATAAGATATGTGCCGTAATGTTATTTCTTTTTGTTTTTTTTAAATTGGTATGGACGTTTTCTGCAGTGTGGTTTCATCAGTGCACGTGCAGCTGCTGTGTGCAACTAACGTGCGCCGTCATCTGCCAGATAGTCCATCGAGCGTGCTGATTGGTTGCGGTCGGAGGTGGGGGGGGTCAACGCTGCTGCTGCTGTTATTGGAGTCGCTGGGGTTGTTCCTTCCTTACTGCTGCTTGTCCTGACATCCATGGCCACAAAGCTGTCTCCACACGTTAACACCCCCGCTGCCCAAAATAAACCCCCTTTGGTGTCAAGTTATTTTTATATTTTTGATCGGCCACAGAGCAAAAAGGTCATTCTGAAGATCGATTGATTGATTGATTTGATTGATTGATTGATTGATTGGTTTGTTTCCGTGTCATGCATTATAAGACCCAAACACTTCCCTTGCCGTGTTCAAACATTTCTGTACATTTCACATTTAATCGTCATCAATTATAGGTTATTTCACAGCTGACTCTTTTTTTTTTTTTTTTTTAATCTTTATCATTTTTAACAAATGATACAAAATTGTAGAAGCATGCTGCGTGCTTATTGGCTCACTGACGCTGATGGGATTTACTCCTTAGGTGTTGAAACTTTTGGTATTGACTATCGAGGCATTTTATAAATGTATTATAATATATTATTTATATATGACTGTGAACAAATGCTTTACTGATGATGAGTTATGTAAGAACAGTTAATTAATAATGATGAACAAACCATTAACTAATAGGCTTGTTTACTATGACAAAAACATTTATAACTGTGTGAACAAATACTTTACTCATGATGAACTATGTATGAACAATTAATAAGTAATAATGAACAAACATTAACTAATAGTTAACTAATGCTTAATAAATGATGAATTATGGATAGTTATTATAAAGTGCTACCATATATATATATATATATATATATATATATATATATATATATATAATGAGATATTTTGGTTAGTTTAAACTAGAGATTAGTCCTTCTACTGGAGCTAAAAACACTTGTGTGCACAGAGATAACTTTTGGCTCAAAACTTAAAAACCTAAATGCTGCGAGGTAGATGTAGCCTCAGTCTCTAATAGTTCCTTCTGCTGTAGCGTGTATACAGACCCCTGTGGTCACATCTTGGTGCAGAGTTATTGGTTGTGAAACGAGGTGGCCTTGTGTATGTGTGAGGGTGTGAGGGTGTGTGTGTGTGTTGATGCAGTGGCTCAGTGCAGAGCATCATGTTTCCTGCTTCCTCCATTCGGTTGCGGTGCATCTTGGCTGGCTCCTCCGAGGCTTTCCACTGCGAGCAGACAGGGCTGCCTGCGTGCCAGTAGCAGTTGTGGCGTAGCGGGGGGTGGGGGGTGGTACCAGGGGACCACCAGTCGCCCTGCAGGCTCCTGCTAGGTTTACTTACCGTTCTAGGTCTCGGGTCCCCTGAGAGAAGAAACTTGGTTAATTCACCCGGCCTCCTCCTCCTCCTCCTCCTCCTCCTCCTCTCTTTGTGTTCAGCTCGCTCCCTCTGTCAGACTTGTTGCTCTCTTTAAGTTCACCATCATCACCTCAAACTTCCTCTCTTCTACTGTGTGTGTGTGTGTGTCTGTCTGTCTGTGTGTGTGTGTTTGTCTGTCTGTGTGTGTGTGTGTCTGTCTGTCTGTGTTTGTGTGTGTGTGTGCCTGTTTGTGTGATTGTGTGTGTGTGCACATGCTTATTAGACACCAGTTTGAAACCCATGACACTCAACCAACCCATGATTATTTTAAACACTTCCAAGTAGGGCTATAGATAGATAGATAGATAGATAGATAGATAGATAGATAGATAGATAGATAGATAGATAGATAGATAGATAGATAGATAGATAGATAGATATGTACCGTCCCATGAGGGAGATTTGTTTTCACAGTCTATTACATGCACATGGCAATATACACGGACAAATACATCACCAGGTCACCTAGAGACAGACCCACCGAATCAACCACATCGGATCTATACAAAGTTAGCCAGATGGTTTGTTCAGCGGCGCGTCCACAGCGAGTCCTTCTGCACCTCAGGGTGGCAGCAGTGTGAAGTGTGGATATAGAGGGGGATTGGTGTCATTCACAATGGAGAGGGCAAGATGTTGGGTGTAGGGCAGCTGATAATTTTGGAGGCTGTGTGTGTGTGTGTGTGTGTGTGTGTGTGTGTGTGTGTGTGTGTGTGTGTGTGGGTGTGTGTGTGTGTGTGTGTGTGTGTGTGTGTGTGTGTGTGTGTGAGGGGACAAAAATCACAATTTTTTTTATATTGTTCATCTTACGTATGTTTGTATTTATATTAGAGGCGTGAATCTTCACCGAACTCCCGATTCGATTACGATTATCACGTCAGCGATTCGATATCTCGATGCATCACGATGCGTCAAATAAACTTTTCTATTAAAGCCATGTAGGATATTTAATTCATAGCTTTTCAAGCTTCAAAAACTAAACATTCTGCAGTGCTCTAATACTAAATAACTTGGATACATAAAGCTATACAGCACTGAGCACATGGCACCTCCTGAATGTGCAAAAACATAACAGAATATGTAAACAGAAATGTTGTTAGGCCGACATTTAATTGTAAACAGAAATAATCGATTATGAGCCGGCCGATTATCGATGCAGCATCGTCCACGATTCGAAGCATCGATTATTTGATTAATTTCAACACCTCTAATGTATGTCTATGTCCTCTTTTTTTTTTTTTTTATACAATCTACTAGAGCTGGGCGATTTCTTTCCCTAAAAAAATCAGCGATTTATTTATAAAAAAACTTGATTTTCGTTTCGATTTTTTCCCTCCCTTCCATTTAACTGCGAACTGTAAATATATTTTAAAAATATATACTTATTGTATTTAATTAAAGTGCATCAACATAAACAAAATTGCAAAGGCAAACCCTTTTCTCTAACTGAAAAGTCACCGTGCAGTGTAAAACAAAGATTGTTAAACATCAGAATTATTTATACTGTATTTGGATTGAAAAAAAATCTCAAAAATCAAAATTTTTTTTGAAAATATGAATCGATTTGACCTACCAACTCGATTTTTAAATCAAATAGATTTTTTTCCCAGCCCTACGAGCTACCCAGGGATGCACAAAGAATTTCAGCCCTGGCTGACGATAAAGTTGTATTGTATCGTATATTTTTCAGTATATTTTTTTTTACAAAAATGATCATTCCCTCCAATATCGTGAATCGTATCGCAATCGCAATATCAGTCGGAATAATCGCAATTACATATTTTCCTCCTATCGTGCAGCTCTGGGTGATGTTTATTGTGACCCCACTGTTTCCTCTGCTCTTATCCCATCTCATCTGTCTCACCGTCTTCCTCTGAGCCAGAGCCCGCCCCCTGGTTACCGGTCATTAGTCCGGCTCTCAGCTCTCATTAGCAGGTCTTCCAGAAATCACTTATTACCCGGCAGGTCAATGTGCCTTTTTAGCGCTGGGACATTTACATTCCAGGTAATCAATAGACGGCTGTCGGCTGCTTAGTAACGGTTAGGTTTACCCTCCACTGATATGGACTTCTCTGTTACCGTGGTCTTTTTTTCTCATAAAAAACAGGATTTCGTCAAAAGTGTCGTGCTACAATGTAAGTTAATAGGACAACTGTCCAGCTTGTATTTACCTTCACTAAAGTGCTCGTTTAGCCGCTGACAGACTCAGATTAATATTCTAAGTGTCTGACAACATTATGGAAAGGATTTCTAAGGAGGTCGACCTTAATAATAAAATAATTAAGAGTAAGATCCTTTTTTTAAACATAAAAACATCCGCGAAATTGCGTTTGCTAAACCCACCAGACTCCATGTAAATAAACATTTACGATAAGCATCGTAAAATACACTTCATTCAAAGTCGACAGAAACAAAATAAGTCTGTGAAAAGCCGTTTTGGGTCGTCTTTCCACTTTTCCAACCATCACAACTCTAGTTTTGGTTGAAATAAACCCATAGTTTACTGATTTACATGTGAAGATATGTTGGCTCTACACACGCTAAAAATATTGTTTATTTAAATGGAGTCTGGTGGGTTTAGAGCTAGAGACTTCAGAGCTGTTTCTGGTTCAACAGAAAGGTCTCAAAGAGATTTTAAAGGTCTATCTCTGAAGGGATCCTTTCCATAATGTTGTCAGACACTTAGAATAATAATCTGAGTCTGTCAGCGGCGAAACCAGCACTTTTGTTTAGGTAAATACAAGCTGGACAGTTGTCCTATTAACTGAGATTGTAGCTTGTTTCTCTGCTGCTGACTGCAGTGATCTCACTTAATACTGGACCAATGTCAAAGACTGTTGTTCCCATCAGTCACTTAGACACAAAAACACAGGAAAATAGGTTGAGAAAAACCCCCCAAAACGGTTAGTCACCCTTTTTAAAGCTCGTCTTGCTCCGCCCATGAACAACCGAGAGATCAGCGTTGCATTAGGCAGCGTGGCTTTTGGGAAATAGTGGTGAGGCTGAGAGCACCACAGAGATCCTGTGTGTTGCACACATTTGAATGGCAAATGCGAGGGCTTTGCATGCAACAAGAGATAGCTACATAACCACACTCAGACGTGTGACCAGAGCGGTGTCCGCGCAGCGTTTTCAGCAATTAAAAAAACCGGTTGCTTTACGATCGAATTAGAATCTCCCCAAATCAACAAGCTTCCTGTTAGGTGTGCTGTCAATGCTGGGTTCATACCGTATTTGATGTAAAACAGAGTTAAAGTAAGGAACATTGACACCTCTTTAGAGGCAGATCTCAGTTTTTTAAAAAGCACGTTTCAATTAGTTGAGCTGTTGTATTTCGGATAGCATTTCTAAAGAGAGATTTTTCCTGTCTTAACGGGACACAAAGCCTCTTCCGTGCCTTGGTAACCTGCCTGCCTTTTATTATTGTGAATGCCCTTCAACTCTTTTTTTAAAATTCTGCAGCGTTGCTTTTGATTCACACAGAACTGTGATGCCTCAAAACAACGGTTTGTATTCTCCTCACTCTGGCTGCATTGGAATTGATTCAATAAAAAAAATAAAAAATAAAAAGGAATTTTTATTTTACACCCTAGATCAGGGATCTTCAAGTCTTAACATGATTCCAACATATTATTAGCAAATATCCACAGATACAGTTCATCCCAAAGGACTGACTGTTTCACATTTAAGGGTTAACATTCAAACATGATTTATAAAACCATGCCAACAATTATTAGGCTATTTGAATAGCTTAGTATTCTATGCAAAAAAGGTATCTATACATGCTTTAGGCTGCCTTTAAAGTTATTTTAGGACCAGATTAATATGCAACTTCATTTTAAACAACATACAGTACAGGCCAAAAGTTTGGACACACCTTCTCATTCAATGTGTTTCCTTTTTATTTTCATGACTATTTACATTGTAGATTCTCACTGAAGGCATCAAAACTATGAATGAACACATATGGAATTATGTACTTAACAAAAAAGTGTGAAATAACTGAAAACATGTCTTATATTTTAGATTCTTCAAAGTAGCCACTCTTTGCTTTTTTATTAATAAGGGAAATAATTCCACTAATTAACCCTGACAAAGCACACCTGTGAAGGTAAAACCATTTCAGGTGACTACCTCATGAAGCTCATTGAGAGAACACCAAGGGTTTGCAGAGTTATCAAAAAAGCAAAGGGTGGCTGTGTGAGGCTTGTCGAGCAGACCCTACCCCAGACCCTCACCAGACCCTCACCAGACCCTCACCAGACCCTCACTAGACCCTCACTAGACCCTACCCCAGACCCTACCCCAGACCCTCACTAGACCCTCACTAGACCCTACCCCAGACCCTACCCCAGACCCTCACTAGACCCTCACTAGACCCTACCCCAGACCCTACCCCAGACCCTCACTAGACCCTCACTAGACCCTACCCCAGACCCTCACCAGACCCCTCACTAGACCCTACCCCACCCTCACTAGACCCTCACCAGACCCTCACCAGACCCTCACCAGACCCTCACTAGACCCTCACTAGACCCTACCCCAGACCCTACCCCAGACCCTCACTAGACCCTCACTAGACCCTACCCCAGACCCTCACTAGACCCTCACTAGACCCTACCCCAGACCCTCACTAGACCCTACCCCAGACCCTCACTAGACCCTACCCCTGACCCTCACCAGACCCTACCCCAGACCCTCACTAGACCCTACCCCAGACCCTCACTAGACCCTACCCCAGACCCTACCCCAGACCCTCACTAGACCCTACCCCTGACCCTCACTAGACCCTCCCCCAGACCCTACCCCCAGACCCTTCACGAGACCCTACCCCGGCCCCTCCCTAGACCCTCACTAGACCCTACCCCTGACCCTCACCAGACCCTCACTAGACCCTACCCCCAGACCCCACTAGGCCCCCACCCCACCCCCAGACCCCTCACTAGACCCTCACTAGACCCCACCCCTGACCCTCACCCACACCTACCCCCAGACCCTCACTAGACCCTACCCCAGACCCCCACTAGACCCTACCCCAGACCCTACCCCAGACCCTCACTAGACCCTACCCCTGACCCTCACTAGACCCTACCCCAGACCCTACCCCAGACCCTCACGAGACCCTACCCCAGACCCTCACTAGACCCTCACTAGACCCTACCCTGACCCTCACCAGACCCTACCCCGACCCTACCCCGCACCCTCACGCACCCTACCCCCGACCCCCACCAGACCCCTACCAGACCCTACTCCCCTGACCCTCACCAGACCCTCACTAGACCCCTCACTAGACCCTACCCAGACCCTACCCCCAGACCCTCACTAGACCCTCACTCAGACCCCACCCCTGACCCTCACTCAGACCCTCACCCCAGACCCTCACTAGACCCTACCCCCAGACCCTCACTAGACCCTACCCCAGACCCTACCCCAGACCCTCACTACCAGACCCACCCTGACCCCACAGACCCTCTACCCCAGACCCCACCCCCGGACCCCTCACTAGACCCCACCCCAGACCCTCACTAGACCCTCACTAGACCCTACCCCAGACCCTCACCAGACCCCTCACTAAACCCTACCCCGACCCTCACTAGACCCCTCACTAGACCCTACCCCTGACCCTCACCAGACCCCTCACTACACCCCTACCCCAGACCCCTCACTAGACCCTACCCCCAGACCCTACCCCAGACCCCTCACTAGACCCTACCCCTGACCCTCACCAGACCCTCACTAGACCCTACCCCAGACCCTCACTAGACCCTCACCCTACCCCCAGACCCTCACTAGACCCTACCCCAGACCCTCCATAGACCCTCACTAGACCCTACCCCAGACCCTCCATAGACCCTCACTAGACCCTACCCCAGACCCTCACTAGACCCTACCCCCGACCCCCTCCATAGACCCCTCACTAGACCTACCCAGACCCTCCATAGACCCTCACTAGACCCTACCCCAGACCCACACCAGACCCTCACTAGACCCCCAGACCTCACCAGACCTACCCCACACCCCTCACTGACCCTACCCCAGACCCTCACTAGACCCTACCCCCAGACCCTCACTACCCTACGCCTCACACTAGACCCTCACTGACCCTAACCCAGACCCCTACTAGACTCCCCACCCTCACTAGACCCTACCCCGACCCTCCAAGACCCCTCACTAGACCCTACCCCGCACCCTCACAGACCCTCACTAGACTACCACCCACCCACCAGACCCTCCCCAGACCCTACCCCAGACCCTCACTAGACCCTACCCCAGACCCTCACTAGACCCCGCGTACATGTAAACTACCTCACCCAGATCGTTGGTCTGATTGGTTGAAGGACTATCCAATTACTCCCCAGACCAGATTAGTGTTCACCCATGTTTTTATCTCCTTCGGAATGAATCCATTTCTGCCGCACCCTTTTTAATGCATAAAATATCTCGGCCCCTCTTCAGTAGCTTTTTTGCCTTTTTTTGTGAGCTTGCTTTTGAATTAAGCACTCTTAACGGGCTTTGTCCCAGAGCTCGACAAGCCTCGTTGACTGTCATGACAACCAAGGTCAGGAAGAAGACGACGCTGCAGTGCTGCTGGAATGTTTTATGCAATTCTCAGTTTTTAGAGAGCAGCAATAAAATGCAATGTTTTGAAATATTAACAAGGAGGTGAATTCGATTTTCATCCAGTACAGTCTCACATTGGGTTCGGTTTGGACTTTTACGATTCCGATGCCGAACCGGTACTTCTTAAAGTGATTCCGATTCCTAAATCGATTCTTGAAAAAACTGAAAAATGACGTCAAAAAAAAGCCTTTATAGAGTTTTTGTTTTTTAACATCGAAAATTATTTTAATTTAACAATATATTAAAGATCCCATGACATGATGCTCTTTGGATGCTTTAATATAGACCTTAGTTGTCCCCTAATACTGTATCTGAAGTCTCTTTTATATAGACCTTAGTGGTCCCCTAATACTGTATCTGAAGTCTCTTTTATATAGACCTTAGTGGTCCCCTAATACTGTATCTGAAGTCTCTTTCCTGAAATTCAGCCTTGGTGCAGAATTACAGCCACTAGAGCCAGTCCCACAATGAGCTTTCCTTAGGATGTACCATTTCTGTGTCTGTAGCTATTGAGGAGGAGAGGGGGGGGCAAGGTGGAGGGTGGGGATGTGGTCTTGACCAACTGCCACTTTGCTCGTTGATGTGTCTCTCTCTCGTGGGGGGGCCAAATTCTCTGGGCGGGCAAAGCAGAGAAAGGGGAGGTAACCTTTCTTCTTATGACCTCATAAGGAGAAGATTCCTGATTGGTCCATCTGAGCTTTCATTTCCTAAAAGGCAGAGCAGGATACCCAGGGCTCGGTTTACACCTATCACCATTTCTAGCCACTGGGGGACCATAGGCAGGCTGGGGGAACTCATATTAATGTTAAGAAACCCCATGAAGTGAAATTGTCATGCCATGGGAACTTTATATTAGCTGATACATGGTGAAACCTCGTTAGGGTTAACTTCTGATGTAAGACTTTATAGTCGGGCCTTTTGTGAGAGCCAGGTCGTTAAGTCCACGGGCCAGACAAAATTAGGGTGAAGCAGGAGGACCATTATGTAATTCTGTACGTTCTAAATATAGCAGTCATGCTGGCCTCCACTTCACCTTGAATAATTAAAACAAATATATGTGTGTTTTTCTACAATAACTGCTGCATTCAGAGCTGTAGCCAGTTCACGATGTGTACTACTGCTTTATCTTTCCTGTTGTTTAAAAACAATACATTGGAATATGATCAATAGAAGACATAAGAATACAAGTAAAACATAGGTACAGAAATACATTTTTAAAAGACTAAGGTGCATTGTCAATAAAAAACAAATCTATTTCCCCAGACCTTCCTCCACAGCGCTGCGGAGGAGGGTTCTGTCTAGCGATGGCCCGATACCATTTTTATATATACATATTTTTAATACAGAGTACCGATCCGATACCAGTGTGTCATATATTTTATTATAATTTAACAGCTGTATACTACTATCCCTGTATGGATGTGATATGATGTATAACAGCTGTATACTACTATCCCTGTATGGATGTGATATGATGTATAACAGCTGTATACTACTATCCCTGTATGGATGTGATATGATGTATAACAGCTGTATACTACTATCTCTGTATGGATGTGATATGATGTATAACAGCTGTATACTACTATCTCTGTATGGATGTGATATGATATATAACAGCTGTATACTACTATCCCTGTATGGATGTGATATGATGTATAACAGCTGTATACTACTATCTCTGTATGGATGTGATATGATGTATAACAGCTGTATACTACTATCTCTGTATGGATGTGATATGATGTATAACAGCTGTATACTACTATCTCTGTATGGATGTGATATGATGTATAACAGCTGTATACTACTATCCCTGTATGGATGTGATATGATATATAACAGCTGTATACTACTATCTCTGTATGGATGTGATATGATGTATAACAGCTGTATACTACTATCTCTGTATGGATGTGATATGATGTATATCTCTGTCAGTCTGGCTCAGGTTAAACTCTTTGTGAAACATGAACAAACACAAACGATGAATGCCCCAGAACTTTCTTTTATTCTCCAGTTTGACAGTCAGTTATAACGGGAAAACAACCTATATAAACTACTTTAACGTAGATTTTCTTCAGGGCTTTATTAAGTGGTATCGGATCGGTGCATTAACTCCAGTTCTTCCCGATACTAATACCAGCGTTTCAGGCAGCATCGGAGCCGACCACATAAATGCTTTATTGTTAAACCTCTGAGGGTAAACTTTAACACAGATTTTTTTATTCTTATTGTGTAATTTCGACTGACATTTTCAGGGAGACATAGTCATGGAAATTTGCCGAAAAGTATTGGTTAAAATACGTATGAACCCTGAACATGTGTACGTTCAAAAGTAGTTTTAGTCGTGCAACAGAAAATGGAGCATCGTCGACATATACTCTGAACTTCTTTACAAACGAGCGAAAAGTCAGACTGACTGACTGACATGTGACGTGCGTTCTCCTTAGGACACAATCAGAAATGTCTCATGATATATGGTCTGTAGAAGTTGTATTTTTCAATGTTTTTGATAAAGCAGGAAAAGAAAATCACAATACGGGATACTATCGAATCGCAATAAATGGAGAAATCGCAACGCAAGTCGAATCGGCGCCCACGTACAGCATCGTGGAAGGATCCAATCGGGACAAGACCTAAAACCCTCTCTGATCAGCAGACTTAATGAACATTAGTTAATGAACGGTGCTGCCCCATGTGGCTGTGGTTGGATATGGATCTGTGCTCTGATGAATGGAAGAGAAAGAGAGGAAGAGAAAAGGAATCCATATGAAGACAGGATGATAGACGAGGTTATTGTTGTTTTTATTTTTATTTGGATTGCATCATCATCTCACAGCTCCTGTTTTTTAATTCTTCAGCCATCTCTGCTACATTCTTTCCTGATGTCTCCCTCTGTTCTCTCTCTCTCTCTTTCTCTCTCTCGTTCTCTCTCTCCCTCTGTTCTCTCGCTTGTTCGCTCTCGCTTGTTCGCTCTCTCTTGTTCGCTCTCTCTCTCTCTCGTTCTCTCTTTCTCTCTCTATCTCTCTTGTTCGCTCTCTCTCTCTCTCTCTCTCTCTCTCTCTGTGTCTCTCTCGTGCTCTCTCTCATTCTCTCTCTTGTTCTCTCCCTCTCTCGCTTTCTCTCTTAGGGGACCACTAAGGTCTCTCTCTCGTTCTCTCCCTCTCGTTCTCTCGCTTTCTCTCTCTCTCTCTCTCTTTTCTTGCCTTGGCATTCTCGCTCTCCATCTGTCAGACTTCTGGAATGGGTGATGGAGAGTTTTGCGTTGCCTAGCGACTGCTGGTTGCCATGGGAACCCGACCAGAACGGCTGCATTCTGTCTTGTCGGCGGGGAGAAATGAAATTGATTAAAGGAGGAATAAAACGAGGTGATGAGAATTAGAGAGAGAGACCGAGAGCGAGAGACAGACACAGAGACACAGAGAGAGAGAGAGAGACACATACAAAAAAAAAAAAAAAAAAACAAACAAACAAAAAGAGAGAAAAAAAAAAAGAGACACAGACACAGAGAAAACACAGAGACACAGAGAGAGAGAGACACAGAGAGAGAGAGAGAGAAAGGGAGAGAGAAGGGTAATTGAGAGGATGCTGTTTTTACAAAGGAGAGCAATAAATGGAAAAGAGCCTCGAGACTCGGGTCTCTTTTCTTCTTTTTTTTTTTTTTTCTTCTTCCCAGAATGCAACGCTTCTCCCGGAGGCCGGCATGCGTATGTCAACAGACTGTCCACGCCTCCAGTCCTTCTCGCACCTGTCCTTCATGCACCCGTCATTATTCACGCTATCTTCCCATCCTCTCATCGTCAGAGTTACCGGACTCACACAAAATAAGCGTACAGTAATGCAGTTTTTATATTTTAAAAACACCGTCTTATAGTATAAGTACACAGGGTTCATACATTTTGCAAAAAAACCTGGAAAAGTTATGCAATTAGAAAAATGCAAACTCCAGGCCTGGAAATGTATGATATTAATAATAATATGTGATTAATAAATATATTTTCACGTCGTCTTAACCTCAACATTTCTATTCGGGGAGCGATATGATGAATCCCACTATGAACCACATACATTATCATTCATTTTAATAGTTAAACCTCTGAGGGTAAACTTTAACACAGATTAGTATTCTTATTGTATAATGTCGGCTGACCTTTTCAGGAACACATAGTCATGGAAATTTGCCAAAAAGTCATGAAAAAGTACTGGTTAATATGCGTATGAACCCTGAAGTATTTCAGGTTGTGGTACTGCTTTTCATACAGTTACTTGCAGCGTAAATGATAACCAAATGTCCCCCTACTGAGCTTTAAAAAATAATAATACAACTGCTATACTTCATAGCGCCTTTTGAGACACATAACGCAGCTCAAAATGCTTTACAAAATAAAAAGAGCAGCCGATTTTTAATAACGCCATAAGAAATCTAACCGAAATTCACAACGAAACGCTGTTGAGGTTGGCTGGCGAAGGCAGTGGCGGTGGCGGCGGACGGCACGGAGGTCTCTGGCGTCTGCCGGTAGACAATAACCTTGTTATTAGGTTCATAAAAACGTACCCGATAATCCAAACTTATTGCACACACAAACTGCCGTCTGGTGGAGTGAAGTACGCCCATCGGCACACACGCACACACACACACACACACACACACACACACACACACACACACACACACACACACACACACACACACACACACACACACACACACACACACACACACAGACTCTCATTCACCCACGACAGTAATAAAAACCAAGATTTCATTTGGACCATAATTGCATAATAATCGACATGCACAGCGTTTTCCCTAGCGTGAGGAAAACGTGGGTGCACGTATAAAATGAAAGAATGTTTTTCAATTAGCACATGCAGTCTCCCATCCTTTTTGGACCATTGTTATTACCATAACTGTGTCTGAAACGTTGGAAAAGCTAGAGCTGATTATAAATTAATAACCCTTTTTAAAAATTGATTAAAGACAAAACTCGACAAAAAAGTTCAACTGAAATCCATAGATGTCAGGAAAGTCATTTTGTTAGTTTTGACGCTCACATGCGATTTAACTTATTCGGCTTGGATGGTGTGGCCCGAAAGCGGCTTGGGTGCTGCCCCTTGGCCTTGTAATTAGGGCTGGGTGACATAGAGAACATCAGATATCACGATATTCTTGACCAAATATCTCAATATCAATATTGCGGCGATATTCTAGGGTTGACAATGGGGCTTTAGCAAAATATCTTCACACTTATATTTTAGATAAATAATCATCAGTAATGTGGACATAATGTCTAAGTGGGGAAAAGGCAAATAATAGAACAGCTACAACAGTCTGGTAAGGTCAGAAAAGTACATCACTTTACTGTGATGCAGCCTTTAACCCCAGGAAAAGCCACCACTCATGTAATATCACGATATTACGATATCCAAAATCTAAGACGATATCTAGTCTCATATCACGATATCGATATAATATCCATATATTGCCCAGCCCTACTTGTAATGGTAGGGTGCATTCGGATGGAAATGATGTAAGTGTTTCTTTGCATTTAAAGCAGGAAGTGAGACCTGATCACAAGTGGTCACTCGCGGTGCATGTGGAGACGCATTCTGCTGCCAGGTGTGAACAGACCCTAACCCTGTCACTGAGCTCCTAGCTTCTGCTCTGAACAAAACCACATTCCTAACCACACGGCTTAGAACCGACAACAACAGCGCCTACGGTACCGGTCGTGTTGAGACGTTGTCGGTGTTTTTCGTTGTAAGACTTAAGCCTGGTTTATGGTTGTGCAGTAGCCTACATAAGTGGCCCGAAGTTTCTACTCCTGCGTTGCTGTGTGCGTCACATCTGTGTGTGTGTGTGTGTGTGTGTGTGTGTGTGTGTGTGTGTGTGTGTGTGGGTGGCAGCGAGAGGAGTGACGGCGATTGGCTTCGGAGCGAGCAGTGACTGTAGAGTCCTAGTGAGAGAACCAAAGGGTCTCCTCCTGTTCTTTCTGACCACGGTGGGAGATCTGGACCAGGAGAAGTCAACCCTCTCCTTGATGTCATGTTGGTGATGGAGAAGGAGAACCAGGAAATGAGTCTGGGGGTGGGGGGGGTGGGGGGGGAATGCAACGCTACCTAGCCGCGGCAGAGCATAGTGTGAGGTGTAGTTACATTTTGCACAGGTGCACGTCAGGTTGGGTCTGGCCTAGGTAATACTAAAAATCTCCATACATCATAAACACACTATATATGTATATATGTGTGTGTGTGTGTGTGTGTGTGTGTGTGTGCCTGCCTTGTTTTTTTGTTAGTACAAAATCAAGCTCCGTGTCCTATCCTTGAGTAGTGTTTTTTGGCTTTGTGGAAGACTTAGGCGCGCTTATTTGGCGGCGCTAAGTTTTTCAATAAAATAAATGTGATTTTCCCCCCATCCATTGCGAGTCCTCTTAGTGGGATTTT
>NC_053128.1:31023218-31038218 GCF_010015445.1 Perca fluviatilis | reverse complement strand
AACGTTAATTGCACAGCGAGTGCAGCGTGTTCAGATGTCTTGTTGGGTATATTCTAGGGCTGCTCGATTATGGAAAACAACATAATCACGATTATTTCAGTCAATATTGAAATCACGATAATTTAACACGATTACTCGTTGACTTCTGGAAAGATGTTGTAATTATTGAACTTAAAAAACAGTGCAAAAAGTTAAATAAATCAACAGTAGAAAAACACATAACACTGTGAAATTTGCCTCTTTTCCTATTTTAAACTTTATTTTTTCATTCAGAACACGAGAGGAAAATAAGAGTTTACTTTGCAAAACGTAATGAGCTAAATAATTGTTTGTCTCGATTGTTCTGTTTTTGTGATCGTTGGGAGCCGAAATCATAATCACGATTTAAATTTTGATTAATTGCACAGCCCTAGCATATTGAATGCCGCTGCCTTTGTAAACAGTCAAAGTTCGGCAACGTGTGTTTTAACTAGGGCTGGGCAATATATCGATATATGAGGATCAGATATCGTCTTAGATTTTGGATATCCTAATATCGTGATATGACATAAGTGTCTTTTCCTGGTTTTAAAGGCTGCATTACGGTAAAGTGATGTCATTTTCTGAACTTACCAGACTGTTGTAACTGTTCTGTTATTCGCCTTTACCCACTTAGTCATTATATCCACATTACTGGTGATTATTGATCTAAACTCTAAGTGTGAAGATATTTTGTGAAAGCACCGATTGTCAACCCTGCAATATCGCCACAATATCGATATCGAGGTATTTGATAAAAAATATCGGGATATTTGATTTCCTCCATATTTTCTCCCAGCTCTAGTTTTAGTTTTAACCCTCATGTTGTCCCGCCATCGACCAACAAGCAGTTTCTAGTTTCTGTGGGTCAAAATTTAAAATTAAAACTTTAAAAAAAAAAACTTTTCTAACATTTTGGTCGTCTTTTTTTTCTCTACACTTTTGTTATATTTGTCACTTTTTTTTGGACGTTTTTTTAAGCTTTTTTTTTTTTTCCCCCAATTGTATTTCATCAATTATTTTCTTCAATTCAATTTTATTCATAGTATCAAATCATAACAGAGTTATCTCGAGACACTTTACAGATAGAGTAGGTCTAGACCACACTCTATAAATTCCAACACCCCAACAATTACAGTAATTCCCCCAAGAGCAAGCATTAGCGGTGACTGTAGCGACAGTGGCGAGGACAAACTCCCTTTTAGGAAGAAACCTCGGCAGACCCAGACTCTTGGTAGGCGGTGTCTGACGGGGCCGGTTGGGGGGGTGATGAACAGTGGCGATAGTAGTCACAATAAAGATAATGGATCAGTGACTTCGAAGGTCATCGTGGAAGTTCATGTCATGTCGGATGCGGCAGGACGCAGCAAATGCTATACATTTGAATAAAACACCCAAATTCAGTGAAAGTAGTGAACTGCTCATTTATTTTACTTGTGAAGAGCGTTGTACGGAACCGTCCACGTTATCTATTTTTGACAATTTGGTTGAAAGAAAACCCAAATTTCTGATATAGAAACTTTTTTTTTGAAAATGGATCAAATTAGACCCTGAAGACAACAGGAAGGTTAATCAGTCAGTCAGTCAGGTGGCAGAGAAGTTCGGTGTAATCCGTTCAGCCTGAGACTATTAGTTCTGGGATGTGGGTCAATCCTAAGCGGGATGGATAAGCTCATAAGAAGCTGGGTCCAGACTAGTTTTATTGATAGCCAGACAGGTTATTTTAAGCGGATAGAAGAATGAAGGGGTGCGACCTTCAATCCAGGTGTAGGGTTGGGTTCCTACGCATGAATCGGACCGGATCAGAACGCAAATTTCGGTTCCTCGTTTTCGGTTCCACTTAATGTGTCGACTGAAATATTTTCCCCCTCTGTCGCTCCGAAATGGACGTAAAAAATATCCCCCTTTCTCTGTAGTCTACCGTTAGCTATAGCTACCGTAAATGTAGAGCTACTTTTAAAATGCCAGATTTTCCCCTCTGGGAAAGTACTTTAAAACATGAATATATTGTTAAATTTAAATAATTTAAAATTTACAAAAATACCTCCTATAAAAGAGCCTTTCTATAAACTGTTTGCCATATTGGATGTCTGCTAGGGACCCTGGACGATTATATATTTATAATATAACGTCCGACCAATAATCACTTATATAAATACAATTTGGCATATCTAAACAAAATCAACAATTACCGGTCATACGTCTTAAGACCTTAGCTAATGTTAGTAATGAATTGCGGTTAAAGCTATAGTGCGTAGTTTCTGTCGCCCCCATGAGGAATTCTAAGTAATGACAACAATACTGTTGGTGCATTCACTTACACACACACACACACACACACACACACACACACACACACACACACACACACACACACACTGTTGGGGGGGGGTGGTTCATTACAAACACCATATAAACTATACATATATCAACAGGCACGTGCAACCTAGCTAGCAGAACTCAAACAACAAAATCACCAGCTAACTTACTTTAAATTTGCAAGAACTATAGACTAATACAATAGCAGGCTTAAATAAAACCCCAAACATAAGTTATACGACTTACAGTTCTCACGCGCGATATCAACTGGCTAGTTCTCCTCCACCGAGTTACTCACCCCTGCAGGCACCGTCTTTGCCACGTCTTTTGCACACGGCACGGCCCTGCCATCTCATGCCCTTTTTATGGGCATTAACGGGGTATTTACCTATGCTAAATAGGAGCAACGGGCACGAGCTTTCAATTTATGAAGACATTGGGATTCATTACTCTAAGAACACACCTGCGAACAATTCTGCTGTTTGAATGACTTGACTTTTCTCAGGGACTTCCTTAAGAACATATTTAAAGGTGCCCTGCCACACGTATTTCATGACTTTGTGGTGATGTCTGAAGGTCGACCGTGGACTCTGTAACCTTGGTTACCTTGTTTCAAGCCCTTCTAGCGTGGTATAGAAAGCCTGCAGGAAGACTCTGCTCGATTTCTGCCAGTTCTCATTAATATTCAACAAGCTAAGCTGTTTGAATCTGATTGGCTAACAGCTAGCCAATGAGAGCCTGGCTGTCAGAATCCTTTACCCAGCGCGACTTGGCGAGCCCATGAATAGTAATGAGCTCAGGCAGTATGATGTCACACTGACCAGCTCTTGTGATTGGTCTGATTTCTCTGCTTATTTCTGTTCAGTGGCTAGAGCTGACAGAGGAGGCAGCAGTTCATTTTCACATTCACAACATAACACAAACACACATATGGACCTGACATATTTACAAAAAATGCAAGTAAAAACGGTTTTGTATTACAGGGCACCTTTTTAAGAGATGACAATATTGGTGAATGGGGCCCAATCTTCTGACCATAGTCACACAGAGATCCAGAGAGAGCTGTGTGGAGCTGATAGTCTTAATTAGCTTTGTAGCCGCTCATTTGGCAACGGCTCGAAATGTAACGGATGTTCATTAATATCAAAAAAAGTTAAGCACTAAAGCTTTTGGACAATTAGACAATGATGTAATAATTGTTACAGGGTTAGTGCTCAGCGTTGTCTCTGAAACCCACTTTGTGAAATCACAATTCCAAACAAATCGTTTTATCTCCAGTAATTGGTCTTTTTTATTTATTTTTTCTTAGCAGGCTGGCCTTTAGGCCGCTCTCACACTTAGTAATCACCGTCAGACTGCAGATGGAGAGAGCAGCGAGATCAGGAGAATACTTAACATTGTTTATACACACACACACACACACACACACACACACACACACACACGCACACACTCCACCCGTAAAGGTCAGTGTATGTATAATGCAACACAGTCAAGTCAACCCTTTTTTCTTTTTTTGTCCCATAAATTTCAGTTGAAACAAAATTATGCTTTTTTTTTTATTTTAATGCTCCTTCACCTCAAATATATCTGCTCATTTTGTTACACAGCAGAGCAGACGAGGGTGACCGGTCTCCTCTGCTTTCTTTGTGTTGGTATTCTAACCTCTGGTGGATCAGAGCTGAGCTGGACCGGAGGACATTCAGTTAAAACACATCGGTGATGCTGTTTTGCCCTCGTTGTTCTTATAAGTGCTCCTATCGTGCTCATTTTCAGGTTCATAATTGTATTTAGAGGTTATATCAGAATAGGTTTACGTGGTTTAATTTTCAACAAAACACCATATTTTTGTTGTACTGCACATTGCTGCAGCTCCTCTTTTCTCCCTGTGTGTTGAGCTCTCTTTTTTAGCTACAGAGTGAGACATCTCACCTCTGTTACATCTTTGTTGGGAGTCACACATGTGCAGTACCTAGGTAAGGACTACTAGCCAGTCAGAAGCAGAGTATGAGGGCGTGCCCTGACAGTAGCTAGGTAAGGACTACTAGCCAGTCAGAAGCAGAGTATGAGGGCGTGCCCTGACAGTACCTAGGTAAGGACTACTAGCCAGTCAGAAGCAGAGTATGAGGGCGTGCCCTGACAGTACCTAGGTAAGGACTACTAGCCAGTCAGAAGCAGAGTATGAGGGCGTGCCCTGACAGTAGCTAGGTAAGGACTACTAGCCAGTCAGAAGCAGAGTATGAGGGCGCCCTGACAGTAGCTAGGTAAGGACTACCAGCCAGTCAGAAGCAGAGTATGAGGGCGCGCCCTGACAGTAGCTAGGTAAGGACTACTAGCCAGTCAGAAGCAGAGTATGAGGGCTGCACCCTGACAGTACCTAGGTAAGGACTACTAGCCAGTCAGGAGCAGAGTATGAGGGCTGCACCCTGACAGTAGCTAGGTAAGGACTACTAGCCAGTCAGAAGCAGAGTAGGAGTGGCGTGCCCTGACAGTACCTAGATAAGGACTACTAGCCAGTCAGAAGCAGAGTATGAGGGCGCGCCCTGACAGTACCTAGGTAAGGACTACTAGCCAGTCAGAAGCAGAGTATGAGGGCGTGCCCTGACAGTACCTAGATAAGGACTACTAGCCAGTCAGAAGCAGAGTATGAGGGCTGCCCTGACAGTACCTAGATAAGGACTACTAGCCAGTCAGAAGCAGAGTATGAGGGCTGCGCCTGACAGTAGCTAGGTAAGGACTACTAGCCAGTCAGAAGCAGAGTATGAGGGCGGCCCTGACAGTACCTAGATAAGGACTACTAGCCAGTCAGAAGCAGAGTATGAGGGCGTGCCCTGACAGTACCTAGATAAGGACTACTAGCCAGTCAGAAGCAGAGTATGAGGGCGTGCCCTGACAGTAGCTAGGTAAGGACTACTAGCCAGTCAGAAGCAGAGTATGAGGGCGTGCCCTGACAGTACCTAGGTAAGGACTACTAGCCAGTCAGAAGCAGAGTATGAGGGCGTGCCCTGACAGTAGCTAGGTAAGGACTACTAGCCAGTCAGAAGCAGAGTATGAGGGCGTGCCCTGACAGTAGCTAGGTAAGGACTACTAGCCAGTCAGAAGCAGAGCATGAGGGCGTGCCATGCTAGCAGCTAGGCGAGCATTATAACATCTGTCTCTGAAGTAAAGGCTGGACTACAGTAGAGCTGTTTGGAGCAGTTGGTGAACAGTGTTTTCTGTTGGAGATGGTAAGTCCCTTTGGGGGGGGGGGGGACTTTGGGCTTTTTCACTTTGTAAACCTATAACGTGCACAAAAAAAGATACATAACACAACAAAGGAAAAAAGCACAATATGAGCACTTTAAGTTGAAAACAGAATTTGTTGCGGTGGTGACAGAAGACCTGATGAACGTGGGCGCCGAAACGTGAAAATGAAGTCCAACTTAAAGGGTTTTATTTCTATATAAAAGGGCCGGTATGTGTGTAATGTAATCTGCCGAGTCGACCACGGTGTACCACGGACTACCACAGCGAGCCTCCCAGGTAGTTAAAGTCTCTCCGCTGCATAGTTCATGTGTTAATGAATGCTTTTACACAACCTGCTGTTGACCCAACGTATTTATCTGAGATAAAGACGCGAGCGTGAACGAAGGAACTTCCTAAAAGATAAACTCCAGCGGGAACAGAAAACAAAAGCACTCCCTCTGGAACCATCACACGTCCGTGTTTTTCCCTCGCTTTGTCGAAGACTTACGGTGCACGTACAGTATCTCACAAAAGTGAGTTACACCTCTCACATTTTAGTAAATATGTCATTATATCTTTTAATGGGACAACACTGAAGAAATTACACTTTGCTACAATGTAAAGTATGAAGTGTCCAGCTTGTATAACAGTGTAAATGTACTGTCCCCTCAAAATAACTCAAACACACAGACATTATTTTAATTCCAAAGGCCAAGGGAACGTTATCAGGATGCATAGTATCCTGGATCCATGAAATAACTGGCCTTTCAAAATAAAAGTCTGCCTGCCTCTATGGGAATCTAACATAGGACATTAATGGCTGTGTGTTGAGTTATTTTGAGGGGACAGCACATTTACACTGTTATACAAGCTGTACACTTAATACTTTACATTGTAGCAAAGTGTCATTTCTTCAGTGTTGTCCCATTAAAAGATATAATGAAATATTTACTAAAATGTGAGGGGTGTAACTCACTTTTGTGAGATACTGTATTTGTCAGGAGGTTTAAGCCTTTGTGTATCTTTTGTAGGTTTTTGTGTCTCTTTGTAGTCGTGTTGTGTCGCTTTTTTGGGGGTCATTTGTGTTTCCTTCGGGGTTGTTTTGGGTCCCTGTGGTCTGTCGGCGACTCTTTTTCACATCTTTTTGGACTATTATCACCATATCTGTGTCGAAAATGTTGGAAAAAAGCTAGAGAAGATAATACATAAATAACTCTCAAGACTTCAAGATAAAGCTGAAGAACTACAATCATTAGAGCTGAGGAAAGTCTTTCAGTTACATTCATTCATAAATTAGGTGCTGCACCTAAACCTTATGATGGCTGCATGTTTTTATAAACTAAATAATGATTGGATTTCTGCAGCAGATTAATGGGAATAATGGTCTACTGCAGTCCTGCAGCACACCCGGCTGCATCGATCCGTCCTAAGTGGACGTGCTTAATATGCATTCGCTCCAGTTTGAGTGGTACTTTTTATTTTTTTTAAGCCTTGTGTTGTCTTCCATTGGACCGTGCACTTGTGGCCCTTTTTTCAATGTTTTTTGTTGTTGCCGTTTTACACTCCGTATGAACACTAGTGCTGTCAAACGATTAAAATATTGAATCGCGATTAATCGCGTTAACGTCATAGTTAACTCGCGATTAATCGCACATTTTTGTCTTATTCTAAATGTCCCTTGATTTCTTTTTGTTCCATTATTTTTTTTTTTTTTCTCATTTTAATGCTCTTACCGACATGGGGAAAGTGGATCGGCTTTGCTTTGTGCTTTTTGTCGCCCGTTACGATTGGCAGGTTGGTTGATTTGGGGGTTTCACTTTACTCAAGCACCATTTGACATTTTGGCTCATCAAATTGTCAGAAATAACAGGCAAATGCATATAGATTTCTGTCAAATTAGGTAACACAGACTCGTTGACTTTACTGACCGATCAGGCTTCTTTCTCTTCTCTGATTCGTTCCGTTTAGTCGTCTCTATCTATTTCTTCACTTACACCATCACTCTGTTGGAATATGCACACACATGGTACGCTCCATAGGGTCTGTCACGTAGTGGACACATGGTATGCTCCATAGGGTTGGTCATGTAGTGGACACATGGTACGCTCCATAGGGTTGGTCATGTAGTGGACACATGGTACGCTCCATAGGGTTGGTCACGTAGTGGACACATGGTACGCTCCATAGGGTTGGTCATGTAGTGGACACATGGTACGCTCCATAGGGTTGGTCACGTAGTGGACACATGGTACGCTCCATAGGGTTGGTCACGTAGTGGACACATGGTACGCTCCATAGGGTTTGTCACGTAGTGGACACATGGTACGCTCCATAGGGTTTGTCACGTAGTGGACACATGGTACGCTCCATAGGGTTTGTCACGTAGTGGACACATGGTACGCTCCATAGGGTTGGTCACGTACTGGACACATGGTACGCTCCATAGGGTTGGTCACGTAGTGGACACATGTGCACTCCATAGGGTTGGTCACGTAGTGGACACATGGTACTCGTCCATAGGGTTGGTAACGTAGTGGACACATGGCACTCCATAGGGTCGGTCATGTAGTGGACACATGGTACGCTCCATAGGGTTGGTCACGTAGTGGACACACGGTACGCTCCATAGGGTTGGTCACGTAGTGGACACATGGTACGCTCCATAGGGTTGGTAACGTAGTGGACACATGGTACGCTCCATAGGGTCGGTCATGTAGTGGACACATACGGTACTCCATAGGGTTGGTCATGTAGTGGACACATGGTACGCTCCATAGGGTTGGTCACGGTGTGACACATGGTACGCTCCATAGGGTCGGTCATGTAGTGACACATGGTACGCTCCATAGGGTTGGTCATGTAGTGGACACATGGTACGCTCCATAGGGTTGGTCACGTAGTGGACACATGGTACGCTCCATAGGGTTTGTCACGTAGTGGACACATGGTACGCTCCATAGGGTTTGTCACGTAGTGGACACATGGTACGCTCCATAGGGTTGGTCACGTAGTGGACACATGGTACGCTCCATAGGGTTGGTCACGTAGTGGACACATGGTACGCTCCATAGGGTTGGTCACGTAGTGGACACATGGTACGCTCCATAGGGTTGGTCACGTAGTGGACACATGGTACGCTCCATAGGGTTGGTCACGTAGTGGCCACATGGTACGCTCCATAGGGTTTGTCATGTAGTGGACACATGGTACGCTCCATAGGGTCGGTCATGTAGTGGACACATGGTACGCTCCATAGGGTCGGTCATGTAGTGGACACATACGGTACTCCATAGGGTTGGTCACGTAGTGGACACATGGTACGCTCCATAGGGTTGGTCACGTAGTGGACACATGGTACGCTCCATAGGGTCGGTCACGTAGTGGACACATGGTACGCTCCATAGGGTTGGTCACGTAGTGGACACATGGTACGCTCCATAGGGTTGGTCATGTAGTGGACACATGGTACGGCTCCATAGGGTTGGGTCAGGTGTAGTGGACACATGGTATGCTCCATAGGGTTGGTCACGTAGTGGACACATGG
Organism: Perca fluviatilis; assembly: GCF_010015445.1. Taxonomy (NCBI): domain Eukaryota; kingdom Metazoa; phylum Chordata; class Actinopteri; order Perciformes; family Percidae; genus Perca; species Perca fluviatilis. The sequence goes on along the minus strand of NC_053128.1, from coordinate 31,029,112 downwards.
TACGCTCCATAGGGTTGGTCACGTAGTGGACACATGGTACGCTCCATAGGGTTGGTCATGTAGTGGACACATGGTACGCTCCATAGGGTTGGTCATGTAGTGGACACATGGTACGCTCCATAGGGTTGGTCATGTAGTGGACACATGGTACGCTCCATAGGGTTGGTCATGTAGTGGACACATGGTACGCTCCATAGGGTTGGTCATGTAGTGGACACATGGTACGCTCCATAGGGTTGGTCATGTAGTGGACACATGGTACGCTCCATAGGGTTGGTCATGTAGTGGACACATGGTACGCTCCATAGGGTTGGTCATGTAGTGGACACATGGTACGCTCCATAGGGTTGGTCATGTAGTGGACACATGGTACGCTCCATAGGGTTGGTCATGTAGTGGACACATGGTATTTCTGTTGTTGTTTTCAGTCTGAAAGGGCTGATTTGTTCAAGCCGACCGAGTTAAACATCCACACGGATGGATGCAAAAGAAATTTCTATCCTCTATGAATAATGTCTACAAGTTAACACTGAGGAGAACTTCTTTATGCCCCTTTTGAACATGCACAACATAGTTTGAGTCGTTTATATGTTGCTGAGGGATCGTTTTTGTATCCTATTTTCATTGGAAAATATGAAAATTAGATGAAATTAAAATGATTGTAGTGTGATTTTTGCGAGGATGTGTACCGCACAAAGATTTATTCTTTCTTTCTTCCTCCCCCTTTTGAACATGAACCGTATTATTTGAGTCGCTTATATTTTTGTTGCTATAAAATATCTCTCTCTCTCTCTCTCTCTCTCTCTTTTTTTTTTTTTTTCTCTCTCCTCCTGGTTCTAGTTCAGAACCAGCTCTGGATCACAGGCCCGACCTGCTCCACACAGCGCAGCCAGCTGCTTGTCATTGTGTGTGTGTGTGTGTGTGTGTGTGTGTGTGTTTATGTGATGGAGGAACAGTCCAGTCTGGTATTTTTAGACATTTCAGGTGATCTCGCTAATGAGACAAAGCTCAGAAGAACTCGTGTCTGATTTGAGCTTAGTTGTGTGAGTGCCTGGTGTGTGTTTGCGTGTGTGAGTGCCTGGTTTGTGTGTGAGTGCCTGGTGTGTGTGTGTGTGTGTGTGTGTGTGTGTGTGTGTGTGTGTGTGTGTGTGTGTGTGTAGTGTTTTTTTTTGTGTGTGTGTGGGTGTGTGTGTGTGTAAGTGCCTGGTTTGTGTGTGTGAGTGCCTGGTTTGTGTGTGAGTGCCTGGTGTGTGTGTGTGTGTGAAGGCCTGGTTTGTGTATGTTTTTGCGTGTGTGAGTGCCTGGTGTGTGTGTTTGTGTGTGTGAAGGCCTGGTGTGTGTGTGTGTGTGTGTCTGTCTTCTCTGGAAGAGGCCATTTGTTGAATTAGCTGGGCAGTGTTGAAGTGTTCAGCGATTAAGGTTAATCCCTGAGTCTTGGTGATGTAAGAACTGTCGTTTTCCCCTCTGCCCCTCTCTCTTAATACCTCTCTCACACATTTAGTCCTAGCTGTTGAAAACGTGTGTGTGTGTGTGTGTGTGTGTGCACGTGCACGTGCGCGTGTGCATGTGTTTGTGAGAAGCGGCAAGTTGTCAGTAGCACCCATTTTGCAAACAAGGATGCCGTGTGCACTCGGCTGTGTACATACACAGGGGAAATGATGCATCACGTCTGCAGGAGAGATAAAGCAGAGGGGGAAGAAGTGGAGGATGGATGATAGCATGTCGAGGCACCAAAACAAATGGCTTCTGCTGCGAGCGAGCGCGCCTTAAAACTGAATCAGTGAGGACTCTGAACTGAAACGAACGCCACTTCTTTAGAAGCCAAGGAGCTCATGTTTCGGTAGCGTTCTGTGCCTGATTTTCGTAGCCAGACAGTTTATAACGGCTGCAGAAGCCCTTTGTTGTCGACCTGCAGAGAGAATCAGGCCTTTTAATATTTCATTTCTTCGTTTCCTCTGTTTAATAAGTTTTATTTATTTGGTCATATTTCAAATAGAAGAAGCACTTTTTAAAAATGTGTTTCAGTCGGACGCCTTTTGGGGCACGCCAAAACCTTCTCTCTGCAGGAAAAACCCTGCGTTGTTAAAGGACAATTCCGGCGCAAAATGAACCTAGGGGTTAATAACAGATGTGTACCCACTCGGTCGCTCTCTGGGACACGTTTTCATGCTAATCGAATGGGTTTGTAGCTTGAAACAAGCTGGCGCGGGTCGCTGATTAGCTTACAGCGCTAGTATTCGGGGCACAGGGAAAGTAAAAACCAATCGCTATTTTACACCGCTAACAAGGCTCAAAATATCACCACACTTCCACTCTAATAAACTCTCTGTACACTTACAAAGTTTACATGTAGGTCTACATGTAGGGACCCTCATTATGCTACCGTGCCATTTTCCCAATTTCAGATGATTTCCCCAAAAGGAAACTTTGTCAACATCTGTTTCATCTTAAAAAGATACATTCACTGTTTGTTCATCTCACTACAAATGTTTTGCTGCAAAATTGGGATCGTCAAGCAGACAGACTGACCAACACATATATCATAACAGATCGATACTTGGCGTCTGAGTATCGATACAGTATTGCCACGGAAAATATTGCGATACTACGCTGTATCGATTCCCCCCCCCCCACCCCTATAAATTATTCTAACAGAGCCCTAGGCAAGGCAGCTTTATTTATATAGCACATTTCAGCAACAGGGCAATTCAAAGTGCTTTACATAAAACATGAAAGAGCATTTAGAAAACAATTTAAAACAATTTAAAAACATTCAAAGTCAAGAATAAAATGTACACCCTACCTCCCCAGGACAGCTGCGAAGGTCAGAGTGACCGGCCAGACCCCGTGATCTGTGTCAAGGATCTTGTTAGCGGTCTATTTTTTGCTAATACCTGAAGCTAATCCGGTAAAGCCACAGAGGAGCGCACCGACACGCACGCGCCCAGTGTCTCTGCAACGGGATTGGGCATCATCGAGAACCGGTTCCAACTTGGGAAAACAAAATTACGATTCCAATGGATTTTTTTATTTCTTCTTTTCTTCTTGGAAGAGTTTGAAAAATTTGGTTTCGAATCCGATCAGCGGTTCCAAATTTAACGTGCAGAAGTTTGGGTTTCCGTAGCGCCCGTCTTACTTCCAGGCGCTCATGGACCTTTTTCCACGGCAGACATGTTGACTGGTCATAGCAGGAGAAGCACAGCTGACATTGATAACCTTAACGATGGCTCAGTTCCATCAAGTATTCCCACTAAGATATTTCAGTAGCTAAGTTTCCATCCACTTGTCAGTTGAATTATCTGAAGTTCGATAAAAAAACTCCTGTGAATAAAGCTGAGTGTGAAAGTGTGTTTCCATCCAACGGCTTTAAAAGCGAATAAAAACCTGTTGCGTAATGACGTCACGTGCTGTTTTGCGATTAAGTTGGTATGTCGAATTGATTTGAGACATTTTAAGGTGTTTCCGTTCATTCGTTCATTCGCACAACATTCAAGCGAACTTTTGCGAACAAAGTTCAGCTAGACAACAGTAGTAGTTGTTAATATTAGAAGCCAAGCTAAGCTCCGATGGGCCTTTGGCCGAGGATCTGATCCAGCTCATGAAAAAGGTGGAACTTGCCTTTTATTTTCCCTCCGGCACCGCTGAGAGACGACTCTCTTTTTTGAGACATGTATCGCTGTTTGAGCGCCTTCCATTTACTCCGCAGGACGTCCCACGGCTTGTCGTAACCTTTGTTGGTCGTTTCCTTCGCGAGTTCCTGATAAATTATGGCATTTCTTAGATTTTTTGCTATCTGAAAGTTATACTTTGCTCTTAAATTAAATTAAAAAAGTCTCTCGTCTCCTCGTTCGTCCACTTCCATCATGTCTTTGTTGACAGCTGTTGTGTGTGCAAACAGAGCAGAAATACTGGGCGGGAATGGACTACAACTTCTTCGTTTTGTGGCAGGTTGCAACCATAAAATGACCTAAAACTTAATCGCAATTCGTTTATTTATTCGGCAAATAATGTTTCCATCAGCGTTTATCGTATAAGCCGTATATATATATATATATATATATATATATATATATATATATATATATATATACGGCTTATACAATTAATCGCAATTTTATCGAAATCGCAACATGGACTAGTGCAATATCCAAATATTTGTTAAAGGCAAAATATGGTTCAAACCTTTCTAAAATAAAGTATTGTGGTGCTGCAGAGACGTCCCGGCCTACAAATCCTATCCTACGTACAGACTACAGAAAAGAAAATCACACTTCAATCATTTATTTTAAATTGTTTTTAAATATATTTTTCAATAAAAATGAGACTAATGGTACAAAAATGATCATTCCCTCCAATGTCGTGACTCATATCGCAATATCAGTCAAAAGTAATCGCAATTAGGTATTCGCCTCATATCGTGCAGCCCTGTAATCCCTACTTGGCGACACCCGGCATGTACAGCACACGCTGCGGCTCAGCTCGTCTGTCCTCCTGTCTCGAAGTCTCCCTGTTAATGTCTCTGTTTAGACTTCGGTCACGCTGTCGGAGACGTCACCGAGTCATCGGAGGAAGCTCTGGAACTCGCTGGCCTCCCAGCGGGCGGCAGCAGCACCAGGCTACTGTACATCTCATCTCTGTGGCTCCACACACCAGTTGTACACACACACATAGCCCGTAGCCACGGAGGCAATTACCATGGCAACAGTGCTTCTCATCTCTGCAAGCAATGTGGATGCGTTTTTATCCCCCCCCCCCACCACCACCCCTACCCTTCTTCTTCTCCTCCTCCTCCTTCTTGTCTTCTTCTTCGTCCTCACATAGAGGAGATTTGACTGCACGTTGTGTGATTTTTCTACCCGTTGTTGGTGCGTTTGAGAGTGTGTTATTTTCAGCCAGTAATGCCGGGTGCCATCTTCTGTAATTATGGTGTGTGTGTGTGTGTGTGTGTGTGTGTGTGTGTGTGTGTGTGTGTGTGTGTGTGTGTGTGTGTGTGTGTGTGTGTGTGTGTGTGTGTGTGTGTGTGTGTGTGTGTGTGTCTCCATCTGATATCAAAGCTAACACTGTCAAAGCTGCCCTTATAGTCCCGTTGATGTGGTATCACAGGTCTTTCCTTCAGTAAGCCTCTGCTGGACACTTTGGGTTGTAATGATTCGGTACTGATTTTATTTGATGCTTGCGTCACGATACGATGTTATTGCGATTTTAAACATATTGCAATATTCTGCGATATATTGCAATGTATTTACCTTTTTTCCAACTTCAAATTTTTCCCAATTGCAAATTATGTCCCTAAAGGAAAATGTTTATCAACATCTGTTTTATCTAAAAAGATACATGTCTCTGTTTGTTCATCTCACTTCAATGTTATTGCTGCAAAATGTGATTGTCAAGCAGACAGACTGACCAACACGTATATCATAAAAGATCGATACTTGGCGTCTGTGTATCGATACAGTATTGCCACGAAAAATATCGCGATGCTATGCTGTATCGAACCCTAATATATATACACACACACACACACACACACACACACACACACACACACACACACACACACACACACACACACATACACACTGTGCACACATACATACTGTACATACATATATACATATACACACACACACACACACACTATACATACATACATACATACATACATATTGGGCATTTTAGGCATTTTAGGCGTTTATTTCTATAGGACAGCTTAGACTTGAAAGGGGAGAGAGGGGGGGGGGGGAATGACATGCATCAAACAGCCGCAGGTCGGAGTCAAACCTTCGGCTGCTGAGTCGAGGAGAAACCTCTATATGTGCACCCGCTCTACCGGGTGAGCTACCCAGGCGCCCAACATTTGTTACTTTTTGATGTTTTTTTTGTCTTTTATCGAG
>NC_053128.1:31008218-31018218 GCF_010015445.1 Perca fluviatilis | reverse complement strand
ATGGGGTCTGGTTTGGACTAAAATAGTTCACTGAGACATGTTTCTGAAAACATTTTAAGAGAGAAATAGGCCGTGCAGTTCCTGAATCTGTCTTCATTTCAGATCAACAAAGGTCAGTTTAGAAGATTTTTATCAGATTTTGAGAGACTCTAGTCACGCTCATCCCGCTCCTCCGTTTCCTGGTTAGCTCTCCACCAATCAGATGGCTCATTTGAGTCCGACTGCCGGCAGTGCCCGCCCCCGCCGATTATACAAGTCAAATCGGCCAAAATGAACGCCGACGAACAGACTCGAGTCACCGACCTCGCCAGACTGTCCCACGGCCGATTATCGGCGCCTTAAAGGGATACTCCACCGTTTGTTGAAATAGTTCTTATCACGGTCTCCCCTGGCTGTAGATAGGTGGGCCAATGCATTTTTTTGTCTCAGTGCGAGTAATTAGGTTGTTTTTTTGTCTTTTGTTGGCTCACTTTTACTCACAACATGCTAACTGGTAACATAGGATTCCATTCACTACGCTAAGCTAACTAGCGGTGTTGCACCGGACTAAAACAATGCATGCACAAAACATGTGTTGGCCCACCTATCTACAGCTAGAGGAGACCCCACCTATCTACAGCTAGAGGAGACCCCACCTATCTACAGCTAGAGGAGACCCCACCTATCTACAGCTAGAGGAGACCCCACCTATCTACAGCTAGAGGAGACCCCACTATACTACAGCTAGAGGAGACCCCCTATCTACGCAGGGGACCCCCCACTACAGCTAGGGGAGACCCCACCTATCGCCATGAGGGAGACCCCACCTATCTACAGCTAGGGGAGACCCCACCTATCTACAGCTAGAGGCCTCACCTATCTACAGCTAGAGGGGACCCCACCTATCTACAGCTAGAGGAGACCCCACCTATCTACAGCTAGAGGAGACCTCACCTATCTACAGCTAGGGGAGACCCCACCTATCTACAGCTAGAGGGAGACCCCACCTATCTACAGCTAGGGGAGACCCCACCTATCTACAGCTAGGGGAGACCCCACCTATCTACAGCTAGAGGAGACCCTATCTACAGCTAGGGGAGACCCCACCTATCTACAGCTAGGGGAGACCCCACCTATCTACAGCTAGAGGAGACCCCACCTATCTACAGCTAGGGGAGACCCCACCTATCTACAGCTAGGGAGACCCCCTATCTACAGCTAGGGGGAAACCCCACCTATCTACAGCTAGGGGGAACCCCCACCTATCTACAGCTAGGGGAGACCCCACCTATCTACAGCTAGGGGAGACCTCACCTATCTACAGCTAGGGGAGACCCCACCTATCTACAGCTAGGGGAGACCCACCTACTACAGCTAGGGGGGACCCCACCTATCTACAGCTAGGGGAGACCCCACCTATCTACAGCTAGGGGAGACCCCACCTATCTACAGCTAGAGGAGACCCCACCTATCTACAGCTAGAGGAGACCTCACCTATCTACAGCCAGGGGAGACCCCACCTATCTACAGCTAGAGGAGACCCCACCAATCTACAGCTAGGGGAGACCGTGATGAGCCCTATTTAGTATCCCTTTAAAGTCAACCTCCAACTTCCACCATTATTCTCCCATCATGCAAAACTGTGGGGGGCATCCATCTAATGGAGTTTGAATCATTTCGTTCTATTCATTCATTTCAATCTATTTCAAAAGTAAATACTACATTCGGTGTCTGAATTATGGTGACTTTATCTCTTTATAAATGGTTATTATTGAAGGAAAAAGAGAAACCTCAACACAACAGCTGGTTCCTAACTTTTCAACGGTAGCGTATGGGTTTATTTCCCACAGTTCTTCTGTTCCAGTGGACACGGTGACTTGATTTTTCCTCCGGAAAAACAGTCAACGGGACACTACGGACTGAGACGTGAATCACACCCTCTGATAAAATAACTGCACATATGATTTACTAACGCAGAGAAGTGGATTGAGGGTTGCGTTGCCCTTTTTTAAACATCAGAGCCTTTGCACACATTGGAACACAGAGTCATAATGGGAAATCCTTCCGCTTCCTGTCTCAGACCCGAGATGTAAAGTTAGTCCACGCTGCTGAGAAACACACACGCGCGCACGCACACACACACACACACACACACACACACACACACACACACACACACACACACACACACACACACACACACACACACACACACACACACAACACACACCGTCACAGGCGCACACACACGCGCACACGCACACCAGCAGCAGCTTTATCAGATCCCACTGAGACGCAGTGAGTCAAACTTTCAGAGAGAACTTGTGTCAGATCTCATTCAGCAGGATGGAAACCAACACACACACACACACACACACACACACACACACACACACACACACACACACACACACACACACACACACACACACACACACACACACCTCTCTCATCTTATCCACCTGTGGATTCCTTCAGCGAGAGCTAGAAATTAGATGTTACTAATTTTTCAAATCCATACCCCCTGCTTAAATCTCCTCTTTCACAGCCCAGTAAAGTCTGTCTGTCTGTGTGTGTGTCTGTCTGTCTGTCTGTCTGTCTGTCTGTCTGTCTCTGTCTGTCTGTCTGTCTGTCTGTCTGTGTGTGTAGCATTGGAAGAAATATTCCGATCTTTAAAAGATCAAGTAAAACTACTTGTAACACACCGAAAACAGAAAAGTGGCATGAAAAGAAAAGACTCAAGTAAAGTACAAGTACCTCAACATTTGTACTCAAGTACCGTGCTTAGTTCCATTCCCACACACACACACACACACACACACACACACACACACACACACACACACACACACACACACACACACACACACACACACACATACATACACACAGAGAAAAGAGAAGTGAAAAGAGTGATTCTCCCAGTGACCCTGACGCTGGTTTCCTCTCCTCTTTTTGTCTCAGCCCTTTTCGAAGACTGCGGTGGACCACGTGCAGAGCCACTTAGCGAAGAAACAGGTTCCCCCGACTCTGTTCCAGGTAAAACCACAACCCGCCCACACACACACACACACACACACACACACACACACACACCGGGGCTTTCACAGACCAGAAAACACTCACAGATAATAATGTTACTGTTGTTTGCGCCTGGGTCCTTCCTGCTGTGACATGTCAAAATACTTTTTTTTTTCTCCCCAAAATGAGAGAGTAAGTAGTCACATGACACGGTGACGGAGTAACGTCCTGACTGATGCTGGGACACAGACTGAAGTGTGTGTGTGTGTGTGTGTGTGTGTGTGTGTGTGTGAGATTCGGGCCCCCGTCGGTGACGGCTGACAGTGACTAATGACCATGTTGGAACATATTATGTTTGTGCTTCACACCCTCGACACATCTGTAGGTGTGTACGCACACGCAGGGACAGACTCACAGACACACACACAGGCACAGACATGCACATACACACACACACATGCACAGACACCCACACACACACACACGCGCACATGCACACACAGGCACAGACTCACAGGCACAGACACACACACACAGGCACACACACGCACACACAGGCACAGACACACACACACAGGCACAGACACGCACACACAGGCACAGACTCACAGACACACACACATGCAGACACAGACGCACAGACACGCACACACACATGCACACGCATGCACACACAGGCACAGACTCACTGGCACAGACTCACAGACACATGCACATGCACAGGCGCAAACACACACACACACACACACGCACACATGCACAGACTCTAAGACACACACACACACATGCACAGGCAGACACCCACACACACATGCACAGACACACATGCACTCACACACACAGACATGCACTCACACACACAGATGCACATGCACACACACACACACACACACACACACGGGCGCGCACACACACATGCACACAGGCACACACACACACACTAATTAATCAGAGCAGCACACATCACCATTTTGTTACCTTTTTATTGTGAGAAGTTGGGATGGTTGCTTTGTTTTTGTGATGCTGTGATGAGTTGTTAGCATGAAATATATTCTGTCAACAGTCTATGAAGGTTTGACATTTCCCTGTTTCCCAAATGTTTCTAAAATTGTTTGTATCTTTTCACATCATCACCCAGCCCTTATCTGAAATATGCATTCATGTTTTCCCAATTCTGTCAGCAGATTTCATTTTATTCCAGGTTATTTTTAAACTCTCCGATTCATGCTGCTGGTGATTAGACATTAAAGTGAGGAGCATCGATTTGCCAAAAGGCCACCCAGGAAAATCTACATTTAAAAAAACAGAGGCTTGTATTCTTTCAGCTCAGTAAATCTAATCAAGTATTTCCTCTTCCAGACTACAACACGGCTTCTATTCTGGATGTCAAAGTATCCCCCAGTGACTCGAACTTTCCCTTCAAACACACATTGCATCAACCTGCCAGTATTTCCTGCCTACTTTGTACTTTGACACCATCAGTGTCACCGTAACTTTTTTATGTTTCTGTGGAAGCAAAGAGAGCGTCTTTGTCTTTCTGGTCAGAACAAACACACACACACACACACACACACACACACACACACAAAAAAAAAAAAAAAAAAAAAAAAAAAAAAAAAAAAAAACACCGAGACTAAGTGGGAGTTTCTGTGAAGAGAATTAACTTCCAACAGCAGACAAAAGGGAGTCCACTCCACTCAGGGGTCTTAAAAAGTCTTAAAGTGCTCATATTATGCTAATTTTCAGGTTCATAATTGTATTTAGAGGTTATATCAGAATAGGTTTACATGGTTTAATTTTGAAAATGACACCATATTGTTGTTGTACTGCTCATTGCTGCAGCTCCTCTTTTCACCCTGTGTGTTGAGCTCTCTGTTTTAGCTACAGAGTGAGACATCGCACTTCTGTTCCATCTTTGTTGGGAGTCGCACATGCTCAGTAGCTAGGTAAGGACTACTAGCCAGTCAGAAGCAGAGTATGAGGGCGTGCCCTGACAGTACCTAGGTAAGGACTACTAGCCAGTCAGAAGCAGAGTATGACGGCGTGCCCTGACAGTACCTAGGTAAGGACTACTAGCCAGTCAGAAGCAGAGTATGATAGATATATAACACAATAAAGGAAAGGGAAAAAGCATAATATGAGCACTTTAAAAAAGACTACAATTTCAAAGTATACATTTTTAACGCCTTGAAAAAGTCTTAAATTGGCAGAAGTATTGTGTTCTAGGTCTTAAATAATTTCATCTTAATTTCTTTTGCCCATGCAACTTAAGCCTCTAATGCTCTTTGAAATGTATTTCGAAATGTTTTTTTTATTGTCCTCGACCAAATATAATGTGCTGTATATGTACAGATCATTATTACTGCGTGTCGCTTGTGTTCAATTTGAATACTTTTACAAAAAGTCAGAAAAAGCAGCGTCGTTTGGACGCATCGGTGTGCTTTTTGTCCCTCAGGGTTACACTACTGTCCATCCAGTATATTTATCAAGCACAGTAGTTACTGACCGAAACCTGGTGTGTGTGTGTGTGTGTGTGTGTGTGTGTGTGTGTGTGTGTGTGTGTGTGTGTGTGTGTGTCCCTGCAGCCATACATCGTGGAGATCTGCGACAGCTTGAGAGGGACCATCTTCCAGAAGTACATTGAGAGGTGAGACTGGAGGAACGGATGGAAGAGTTTCATCATCTGTTACAGCATTAACACTAGCGCTGCACAATATGTCTTTATTTCCATCGTCATCGCGATATCAACTGTCGCTACAAACACATCGGAGATTTTCTTGTGTTAGTCGAAAGAGAGTATCGGTAGAAAATGTACCTGTCATTCTTTTTTATAGTGCTTTAATTCAACGTTCAATTTGTCCTATAAAAGAAAGTTGGAAATGATTTCCTTTCATTAGTTTTACACCCAACCAGCAGTTTGTTGTATTGTAGCAGAACACTGAAAGCAGCACAACTGAGCACACTTTAATACCTGTTTATTTATCGGATATATAATGTTGTTATTGCGATATTCAACGACGTTATCGCATATTTTCCTCATATCCTGCAGCCCTACTTGATACAGTGAATTCACATTTTGACCTCCTGTTTTCCTCTTCCCCTTCAGTGACAAATTTACCCGTTTTTGCCAGTGGAAGAACGTGGAGCTCAACATCCACGTGAGTACGAGCTCCAACCATCCTGTAGTTTGGTTCACGCGCTCCAGACTCAAAGTCTCCACACCGCGCTACATCTACACCGCTGCCTTTTCATTTTCGAGCGGCATTTTCAGGGCAACAAAATAACAATCTCCATCCACACGAGAGTTTTAGCTCCGTTCACATTTGACTAGCGATTATCGGACCGTTTTTTGGCAGCCTGCAGATTATCTGTATCTGCGTTTTATGGACCTTTTTCACAGCAGACATGTTGACTTGTCATAGTAGGAAAAGCACAGCTGAGATTGATAACCTTAACGATGGCTCAGTTCCATCAAGTGTCCCAGTAAGATATTTCAGTGAGTCAGCATGCACAATACCAGGGTCTCTCCTAAGTGGAATGCAGCCATCAGTAATGGTTTAATACCAGGACCTCTCCTAAGTGGAATGCAGCCATCAGTAATGGTTTAATACCAGGACCTCTCCTAAGTGAATGCAGCCATCATTAATGGTTTAATACCAGGACCTCTCCCAAGTGGAATGCAGCCATCAGTAATGGTTAATACCAGGGCCTCTCCTAAGTGGAATGCAGCCATCAGTAATGGTTTAATACTCAGGACCTTCCTAAGCGGAATGCAGCCATCAGTACGGCTTAATACCAGGACCTCTCCTAAGTGGAATGCAGCCATCATTAATGATTTAATACCAGGGTCTCTCCTAAGGGAATGCAGCCATCATTAATGATTTAATACCAGGCCTCCTATGGAATGCAGCCATCAGTAATGGTTTAATACCAGGACCTCTCCTAAGCGGGAATGTGCAGCCATCGGTAATGGTTTATCACCAGACCTCTCCTGGCGGAATGCAGCCATCAGTAATGATGAATACCAGGGCCTCTCCTATGGGAATGCAGCCACCATTAATGGTTTAATACCAGGTCTCCTAAGTGGAATGCGAAAGCCATCAGGTAATGGTTTAATACCAGGACCTCTCCTAAGTGGGAATGCAGCCACCGGTAATGGTTTAATACCAGGCCTCTCCTATGGAATGCAGCCATCACATGGTTTACCAGGACCTTCCTAAGTGGAATGTACCATCAGTAATGTTTTGAATACACCTGTGCCCGCTAAGTGACATGTCAACATGTCTGCCGTGAAAAGGTCTATTAGCCTGATAACCGATAAAGTGATTAATTAAAAAGGGTTCTACTTTGGCTCGGCTCCAGCACACCCTCTGACTCTCTGTTACTGGGGAGGTGTTTTGGTAAACTGACTGGATGCTCTCGCCGTTTCACTTCCTGCGCGGCTGTCGGATGGTTCAAGGCTGCCTGATAATAGTCCTGGCTTATCTTTAGCGGATGCGAGACAGCTTCACGCGGCGCCTTGGCAAACGTGAGCAAAATACGCTCGCTTTTAACCCTTTGCAGGTCAGCTCTCCTTCAACCACGCAGCTTTGGTTTTTCAGTCCACCAATGAAAAACTTATTTATTTTTATTTATTTTTAAACCTTCCCCTCTTCTCCTCTCTCCCCCTTTCTCTCTCTCTCTTCTCCCTCCCTCTCTCTGTCCCCCTTCTCTCTCCTCTCTCCTCTCCCCTCTCTCTCTCCCCTGTCTCCTCTCTCCCCCTCTCTCTCTCCCCCTCTCTCTCTCTCTCTCCCCCTCTCCCTCTCTCTCTCTCTCTCTCTCCTCTCCCCCTCTCTCCTCTCTCTCTCTTCCCTCTCTCTCCCTCCTCCTCCTTGTCTTCTCTCTCTCCTTCTCTCCCCTCTCCTCCCCCTCTCTCTCTCTCTCTCTCTCCTCCTTGCCTGTCTCTCTCTCCTTCTCTCTCCCTCCCCCTCTCTCCTCCTCTGTCCTCTCCTCTCTCCCCTCTCCCCTCTCTCTCCTCCCCTCTCTCTCTCTCCCTCCCCCTCTCTCCCCCTCCCCCCTCCTCCCTCTCTCCCTCTCTCCCTTCTCTCTCTCCCTCTCTCTCTCTCTCCCTGTCTCTCTCCTCTCCCCTCTCTCCCCCTCTCTCTCCCTCTCTCTTCCCTTTCTCTCCCCTCTCTCTCTCCCTCTCTCTTCCTCTCTCTCTCTCCTTCTCTCCCTCTCTCTCTCCCCTGTCTCCCTCTCTCTCTCTCTCTCTCTCTCCCTCTCTCTCCTCCCCTCTCTCTCCCCTCCCCCCTCTCTTTCTCTCCCTCTCTCTCTCCCTCTCTCTCCCCCTCTCTCTGCAGGACTGCCCGTTCATCGTGTGCATGACGTACGCCTTCCACACCCCCGACAAGCTCTGCTTCATCCTGGACCTCATGAACGGTAGGTCCCCCCCCCCGATGGGATCCTGACCTCGCTGGTGATAACGCCCCCCGCTTGGCGCTTCCCTCCACGCCGTTGGCCAGTAGTTTCATCGGAGGGGCGCCCCGAGTCGCCTGTTGAAAGGCAGCGCGGTCCTGGTTGTGCCGTGCGAGGCTGGAGCTTCAGTTTGTGCGCTATAAATACACAACTTGTCGATACGCGTGAAGACGGGGAGAGTTATGGTGCGGGGGAGAGACGTGGAACGCCTCCCCCCCTCCCCAGGAAGGATTACCACAACCTATTGATGGATATTGATTGAGGCATGATGTTTTAATGAGGCCATACTGACGCACTCGTGTGTTTGTGTCTGTCTGTCTGTGTGTCTTGTCTGTGTTTGTGTGTCTGTCTGTCTGTCTGTCTCTGTGTGTGTGTGTGTGTCTGTGTGTTTGTGTGTGTGTGTCTGTCTCTGTATGTGCGTGTGTGTGTGTTTGTCTGCGTGTGTCTGTCTTTCTGTCTGTGTTTGTCTGTGTCTCTGTATGTGCGTGTCTGTCTGTCTGTCTGTCTGTGTGTGCGTGTGTCTGTCTTTCTGTCTGTTTGTGTCTGTGTCTCTGTATGTCTGTCTGTGTGTGTGTGTGTGTGTGTCTGTCTGTGTCTCTGTGTGTGTGTGTGTGTGTGTGTCTCTGTATGTGCATGTCTGTCTGTCTGTGTGTGTGTGTGTATGTGTGTGTGTCTGTCTGTGTGTATGTGTGTGTTTGTCTGTGTCTCTGTATGTATGTGTGTGTCTCTGTGTATGTGTGTGTGTCTCTTTTTTTTTTGTGTGTGTGTGTGTTTTTGTGTTTTTTTTTTTTTTTTTTTTTTTTTTGTTTTTTTTGTGTGTGTGTGTGTGTGTGTGTGTGTGTGTGTGTGTGTGTGTGTGTGTGTGTCCCAGGGGGCGACCTGCACTACCACTTGTCTCAGTTCAGTCCAGAGATGCTTTATCAGCCACGAAATCATCCTGGGCCTGGAGCACATGCACAACCGCTTCGTGGTCTACAGAGACCTCAAGGTACACTCCACTTCCACAGCGTTCTCCCCTAAATACTCCTGAAACACATTTCAAGGTTCCATATCGTTAAACAAAAAGTTATTTTATTATAAAGCAGAGCAAGGTGCTATATAAATACTGTGGTAGTGTCAAAACGCTCAATCCACAGAGAAATGCACACAGCCTGTGTTCAGCAACTGTTCCTTTTAAAGGTCCCATGGCATGAGAATTTCACTTTGAGTTTTTTTAACATTAATATGCGTTCCCCCAGCCTGTCTATGGTCCCCCAGTGGCTAGAAATGGTGATAGGTGTAAACCGAGCCCTGGGTATCCTGCTCTGCCTTTGAGAAAATGAAAGCTCAGATGGACCAATCAGGAATCTTCTCCTTATGAGGTCATAAGAGCAAGGGTACCTCCCCTTTTGCCTTGCTTTGCCCGGAGAGGATTTTGCCCCCCCATGAGAGAGAGAAGAACATCATGGCTTTCAAACGAGCAAAGTGGCAGTTGGTCAAGACCACACCCCCACCCTCCACCTTGCCCCCCTCTCTCCTCCCTCAATAGCTACAGACACAGAAATGG
>NC_053128.1:30900718-31003218 GCF_010015445.1 Perca fluviatilis | reverse complement strand
ATGGCCATGCCAGTTTTTTCTCCTCGCCAAAATATCTTTATATAACTCTTTATCCAGAAAACTCAACATGCCTCTGCAGAATCAGTTTGTTCTCTACATGTTCCAGGCTTTTAAGCCTTATCTCCTATGTTATCTCCTAAAAGTTCTCAGTTTGCATCTGTCAACAGTTCAGACTTTGATTTATTGATTAACATCCTTTCCGGTCTTCAGCGGTGCATTCTGAAGTCTTTTTGGCTCCGGGCTGAACAGTTAGACTCGTGGAAGATGTAGCTCCCCCTCCATTAAGCCTGCCAGTTGGCGTTTGATCCCTCTCGCTAAGTGGAGTGCGTCTCGGACAGAAACGCCGTTCTGTCTCGTAGGTACGATTTGGCTTGATGCGTTGGCCTCCGAAAGCAGTGCTCGCTCCTCTGCTGGGTCTGAATGTGCTGGGCGTGTGAAAGTCTCTCCAGCATGAACTCCTTCAGCTCCCTTAGGCTACATTTGCATTGCTCCTTTTTTTTTATTATTATTATTTCTTGGTTTTGAGGCCAACAGTGATCTCCGTGCACACACGTGTTTTTATCTCCAGTAGAAGAACTAATCTCTAGTTTAAACTGACACGCCCAAACCAGAATATCTTCATCAACATCATGGTATACTGGGCATAAACAGGAGGCAGAGTGGAGACTCTGCTGACACGCTGCTGGTAGTTACCGTGGTAACGTTGGTAGCTTTAAGTCTCAGCGAACGAGACGTCGTGACCGACAAGAGCCAATCAGGACGGAGAAACGTTGGCGTCAGAGTTGCCAAAGGTCTCCGTTGGCAGCCAAAAAAACGTCCAAATGTCCCTGGTTTAGGGGCTCGGAAACGCCAGAGCAGGGGGAATGAGAGGGGAAATGCTAGAGCAAGGGGGAAAGGAGAGGGGAAACGCCAGAGCAGGGGGGAATGAGAGGGGGAAACACCAGAGCAGGGGGAATGAGAGGGGGAAACGCCAGAGCAGGGGGAATGAGAGGGGGAAACGCCAGAGCAGGGGAAATGAGAGGGGAAATGCTAGAGCAGGGGGAAATGAGAGGGGGAAACACCAGAGCAGGGGGAATGAGAGGGGGAAACACCAGAGCAGGGGGAATGAGAGGGGGAAAACGCCAGAGCAGGGGGGAATGAGAGGGGGAAAACGCCAGAGCAGGGGGGAAATGAGAGGGGGAAACGCCAGAGCAGGGGGAATGAGAGGGGGAAATGCTAGAGCAGGGGGAATGAGAGGGGGAAACACCAGAGCAGGGGGAATGAGAGGGGGAAACGCCGGAGCAGGGGGAATGAGACGGGGAAACGCTTAGAGCAGGGGGAATGAGAGGGGAAACACCAGAGCAGGGGGGAATGAGACGGGGAAACGCTAGAGCAGGGGGAATGAGACGGGGAAACGCTAGAGCAGGGGGAATGAGAGGGGGAAACGCTAGAGCAGGGGGAATGAGATGGGGAAACGCCAGAGCAGGGGGAATGAGAGGGGAAACGCCAGAGCAGGGGGAATGAGACGGGGAAACGCTAGAGCAGGGGGAATGAGAGGGGAAACGCCAGAGCAGGGGGAATGAGAGGGGGAAACGTAGCAAAAGATATTAATTTAAAAAAAGATAATAATAATATTGAGTATTATGTTTTATGAGTATTTTGGGCGGAGTTAAATCATGGTTTACATTTGACCCACTAACACACAAGATGTGTGCACACATCACAAGGGTTAAACATCCATATTTTATTGGTCTTAGTATGCATTAGTCTCTATATCCACTTATTTAAAGTGCCCAGATTATGAAAAAATCCCTTTTTCTAGGATTTGGGGTGTTATTTTGTGTCTCTGGTGCTTCCACACACATACACACTTTGAATAAATCCATCCATGGTGTTCTGAGTGAGATCTGGTTTCTGAATGTGTCCTGCCTTCAGTCTCCTGGTGAGCTGGTCAACATCTGCACGGCTTTCTACGTCACTAGCGGCTAACGCCAGCATGCTACCTTGTTCTCAATAGCAAAGCACTGCTACAACACACACAAGTCTCCAAAAGAACTGCTTCCATGTGCGCCCTCTTTTAGAAGAAGTCTCCCAGCTGATCCTGCCTTGGAACTGACTGAAGTTGGAGAAACTGTCTAACCTATCAATTGTCCCTAATAGCAAAATAAAACAGTGTATCAGTGCAAAGCATTTCTTCACAAACAAAGATACATGCAACACCAGCATGGACATAAAATTGTGCACTGACATTCTCAATAACGCACACGGCAACACAACAGAATGCTATACAAGTAACGTGCAACTTTAGGAGCAGCTGTACTCATGTTTGCAGCGAACTACAAAAGGAAATGGCGAAGTTGCGCAAATGCGTGAGTCCAAGAGGTGGCGTTGTCTCAGTCCAGCAGGGAGTTTTCTACAGGTTGTATCTTGGAAAAAGTTATTCCGATTTACATGAAACTTAGAATGTGTGGTCTACATGTGATGTTGCGTCTGCCAGTACCCCCGATGCAAGAACATTCTTTGTTTTTTCCTGTACTCAGTAGCTTTAAATCCTCTGTCGTAATTTTGTCTTACTCACTTGATTCCTCTACCTGTTCCACTGTTTAAAAAAAATAGCGGCGCAGCTTGGTGGGCGTTGCCCTGGTAATTTCTCTGCGTGAGAAAGAAAAGGTGTGGCGTGTGAGCGTGTAAACGGGTTGAAATGCGTGAGACTTGAGAGCCCTGCTGCCTTGGAACTGACTGAAGTCGGAGAAACAGCCTTTCTTTGACTGTCTATGGAGCTAGCTGACATGGTCTACGATCTGAGCTACTGAGCATGTGCGAGTGCAATCAAAGATAGTACAGAAGAAGAAGAAGAAAAGATGTCTCACTCTGTAGTTAAAACAGAGACCTGAACACAGGGTGAAAAGAGGAGCTGCAGCAATGTGCAGTACAACAAAAATATGGTGTTTTTTGAAAATGAAACCATGTAGACCTATTCTGGTACAACCTTAAAATACAATTATGAGCCTGAAAATGAGCATAATATGAGCGCTTTAAGTCTCTAATCCACTTTTTTTGTCTGCCGTTTGAAAGGTGCTACGTATAAACACAGCTTGATTGATTTATTGGTAAAGATCTGAGGCTCAAATCAGTAGCTATCCCATTTGAAAGGTTTTAAAGAGTCGGCACTCGAACCAGGTGCGGGTAATTACAGTGAGTAAGATCTGGGTCAGCTCTATTTCTTTTATTGCGTCGTAATATTTCCGAGCGTGCAGCTTCAGTTTGAAGTGTGTGTTTTTTGAAAGGTGTCTGAATTGTTCTTGCTCTTGCTCTCCTTCCCGTCCTCCTCTTGGTCTCTCCTTTCTTTTTTCAAGTGTTGGAAGGTGACTTACGTAAATCCACTGAAGGACTGTCCTTAAGTTCTTGAGTATTTTGTTTTCATGCTTCTGTATGCTTCCACTCTACGTCTCCGAGGGAAATATTGCACTTTTTTGTGTACATTCATGTGACAGCTTCAGTTTCTTTTACAGGTTCAGGTTTTTGCACACAAAGAGAGTAGAGTATTTCTACAATGTGGTATTAGTTACTCTAACCAGTCCTTCCAGAAAAACGCGATTATGCGATCGCATAATTCAACGCATAATCAGCCAAAGTCGGCATATTCATGCGGGGCCCGTATTTTTTCAAATATGCCGCACTTTCGCCGCATAAATTGACGATTTCCGCGCAAAATATGCGGGGCTTGCATGATTTCATAATCCCCGCATTTTCGTTGCAAAAAAGTCCCGTAATATATCTCAGCAGAAAGTTGAAAAAATGTTGCTTTTACTTCACACAAGAGCAGCCGTTTTCCCCTGTTGCCATGGGAACGTTATGAAGTGACGTCATTATGCGACGTGAACATCATCGAAAAGCAGGATGTTGGGGGTTGAATTTGACATGTTGTACTTTGAGTCTCTTAAGTTGGTATCCAATCAGAAAGCTATCTTAATATCTGTCTATCTTAAGCTATCTTAAATTTCTTTAAGTGCTCCTGCTGTCTATATTATTAATGATTTTTGAAAGTCTGTCTCTTTTGTATCTTTTATTTCCCTCTGTTTAGACTTACTTTTATTTTTACTTTAATATTATATTATTTGTCTATATGTTTGTATCTTATTTGTTTACTTATTGCAATAACTGAATATCTGTAAACTATTTTTGGAAATTAAGTTTAAAAAAGCAGGGTGTTGGGGGGGGGGAATCACATTTTCTTTCTCATTTTCATCAAACCGCATTTTTTGCAAGTTCCTGCAATTTCATCGCATAGAATTGCATAAATATCATATATAGCATATTCCATCGCATTTTTTAAGAAAACGTGCTGCATAATCGAGGATTTTTGCCCGCAGCAATCACAAAAAAACTCTGCGTTTTACTGGAAGGACTGTCTTACTGAAGTAAAGGGTCTGAGTAGAGCTGCAAAGATGAATCGATTAGTTAGTCCGTAAAAGCTAATTTAATGTGCTACCCTTAATGAATCGCTGTTCATAAGTCAGAGTTTAGAACCATATCAAATCCATTCATATCCATCACATTCAAATTCATTCAGAAATGGCAGGGCAAGGGAATAATTTATCCAAAAAGGCTGTCAGGGTTTGCCAATCTGACATCTACTTCACCGTAAGAGCCCAGTTCAGACCAAAGATTCTGGACGAGACCACTTCCTAACTCCCGACTTCCAGGCTTTTTTCGTAGCTGAATATATCATTGGTTGCGTCTAAATATGAATGTGCATAACGTAAGTGATAGTGAGATGCTTGCTACAGTTGCATTTCTACTATCTCGCATTGCCAGACTTTGCTCCACAGCGCTGCAGAGGAAGGGCATTTCTTTAAACCAATCGCAATCGTCTTGGTGCGGCGCTAGGCGCCGGACGGAGCCACGGTGCCTCTGCAAAATAGCCTCTGGAAGGAAGTTGTTTTGGTGGAACGTGTGTACGTTCAAAAGTAGTTTTAGTCGTGCAACAGGAAACTCCGATTGGACAGATAGTCTAGCTAGCTGTCTGGATTTACCCTGCAGAGATCTGAGGAGCAGTTAACCATAGTCCTCAGAAATCAGCCGGAGGTTAGAACGCCAACACAGAGACAGAGGAAGGGGACGCACATCCGGCCGAAATTAGGGAAATCCGGCGTAATTTCAGCGGCATTGGAGCCATCCCGAAAGTGTAACATCGTGGGTATAGACAAAAATTTCTAGTGCTGAATCGGCAAAAACACTTTGTATTTCTCCGATTCCCGGCTTAGTCCTAGGCGCTCCCTCTCTTCAGTCGCTCTCTAGCTCGCTCCGCCGTACGGGCTTGCGGGCGCACGTTGAGCCTCCGTTAACAGTTTGTAACAGAAATAAAATGGATTCTAGATCATTTTATTGTAGCAGACTTTACCAGCTGACTTCTCTATTGGCTGTTGAAACGGGAGACGTCTCTTACGTTGTAAAACCAGCCTCTGGAGACTCCACCAGCTGACTTCTCAATGGACCTTTTTTCACAGCAGACATGTTGACTTGTCATAGTAGGAAAAGCCCAGCTGACATTGATAAACTTAACGATGGCTCAGTTCCATCAAGTGTCCCAGTAAGATATTTCATTGAGTCAGCATGCACAATACCAGGACCTCTCCTAAGTGGAATGCAGCCATCATTAATGGTTTAATACCAGGGTCTCTCCTAAGTGGAATGCAGCCATCAGTAATAGTTTAATACCAGGGTCTCTCCTAAGTGGAATGCAGCCATCAGTAATGGTTTAATACCAGGACCTCTCCTAAGTGGAATGCAGCCATCAGTAATGGTTTAATACCAGGACCTCTCCTAAGTGGAATGCAGCCATCATTAATGGTTTAATACCAGGGTCTCTCCTAAGTGAAATGCAGCCATCAGTAATGGTTTAATACCAGGACCTCTCCTAAGTGGAATGCAGCCATCAGTAATGGTTTAATACCAGGACCTCTCCTAAGTGGAATGCAGCCATCATTAATGGTTTAATACCAGGACCTCTCCTAAGTGGAATGCAGCCATCAGTAATAGTTTAATACCAGGACCTCTCCTAAGTGGAATGCAGCCATCATTAATGGTTTAATACCAGGGTCTCTCCTAAGTGGAATGCAGCCATCAGTAATGGTTTAATACCAGGGTCTCTCCTAAGTGGAATGCAGCCATCAGTAATGGTTTAATACCAGGACCTCTCCTAAGTGGAATGCAGCCATCAGTAATGGTTTAATACCAGGACCTCTCCTAAGTGGAATGCAGCCATCATTAATGGTTTAATACCAGGGTCTCTCCTAAGTGGAATGCAGCCACCAGTAATGGTTTAATACCAGGACCTCTCCTAAGTGAAATGCAGCCATCAGTAATGGTTTAATACCAGGACCTCTCCTAAGTGGAATGCAGCCATCAGTAATGGTTTAATACCAGGACCTCTCCTAAGTGGAATGCAGCCATCAGTAATGGTTTTGAATACACCTGTGCTTTTCCTACTATGACATGTCAACATGTCTGCTGTGAAAGGGTCTATTGGCTGTTGAAACAGTCACTTACGTTGTAAAACCAGTGGCAAATCTTTGGTCTGAACTGGGCCACGATAATCGGTTTGAGTAAAGCTTCTCTGATGTCAGCTTGTTAAATGTGAATATTGTTCTAGTTCCTTCTCTCCTCTAGGACAGTAAACTGAATATCTTTGAGTTGTGGACAAAACAAGACATTTGAGGACGTCGTCTTGGGCTTTTTTGGGAAACACTGATCCACTTTCTGACTTTTTAGATAGTAAATAATCAACAGATTAATCGGCAGTAGAAAATAATCGTTAGTTGCAGCCATAGATCCGAGTCCCTTTCTCCATCACGGCTTTTTTTCCCCAGTGATCTCAGTCAGTGTGTCAGTATCTTTATTTTTTCTTTCTGTCTTTCTCTCTCCAGGCACAGTCCCTTCAGACAGCACAAGACCAAAGACAAACATGAGATTGACCGCATGACGCTCACCATGGTAAGACACTCCTACACGTTTCCTTTAGGGCGTGCAAGGCCAAAGGTGCTCATGATGACAGATGCATATCTGCATAGATGTATATCAAGGAGTCTTTGTGTAAACTGTAGAAAACTGTAAAGCACATATGATTCTTTACTTAACCCTAAACGCATGGGCTTGGCCCTTGTTTGCCTGCCCAGTAATACCAAATGCACACAGATGTGTATATCCCTGTACATACTGAGCTGTGTGTGAACACATCCCTGACGCACGCCAAGTCAAAGGCGTTGAATCTACCTGTGTGAGTTTCTAAACGTGTCGAATAGAGCTGCAAAGATGAATCGATTTAGTTCCTTAGCTCTGAGGTCGCTAGCTCTAAACCCATCAGACTCCATTTAAAAAAACAGCACTTTTAGCGTGTGTAGAGCCAACGTATCTTCACATGTATATCAGTAAACTATGTGTTTATTTCAACCAGAACTAGAGATGTGATGGTTAGAAAAGTGGAAAGACGACCCAAAACTGCTTTTCATGGTTTTATTTTGTTTCTGTTGACTTTGAATGAAGTGTATTTTACGATGCTAAAATGACTGTTTATTAACATGGAGTTTGGTGGGTTTAGCAAATGCAATTTCGCGGATGTTTTTATGTAAAAAAAACAACAACAAAAAAATGGATCTTTTACTTCTGTGACAGAACACTGAATATCTTTTGAGTTGTGGACAAAACAGGACATTTGAGGACGTCATCTTGGGCTTTTTGGGGAAACACTGATCAAAATTTCTTCACCATTTTCTGACGTTTTTAGAGACCAAAACAACTAATGTATTAAGGGAGAAAATAATGGTTAGTTGCAGCCCCGGTGTCGACAGCGTTTCTCCCACCTGACAGATACAGGTCTTTTGTTTTTTGGGTCATCTTTTACTCTCTCCGCCCAGCACCCGGCTGTGTGTTTACTTTGCTGTGTCATGGGAAGACGCAGGAGACGAGGCATCCGACAGAAACTCGGCTTAGATCAACTGAGCCAGGGAAGTTAAATTACACCCCCACGGGTCAAATGGATTTAAAGCCACATCCAGCACAGGTTTACTCGGAGAGTCGGGGATCTGTGGTTAAAGAAAAACAAAGAAAATACGGAAGCTTAAAAATGCAGCCAGCATTACAGTTTCATCTGGTTTAAATCCATGTATTTTTAATTAAATTTAAAGTCGTCTCTCTCCCCCCCTTCCACTCAAAAATGGGTTTGTGCTTCACTGTGCAGAATGTTTGTTTTTCACATCATCTGGTGAAGAAAGTAGGGCTGTAGTCGACCAGAGAAAATCTTGGCCAACTGAAATTCCACCTTCTCTTCAACCCATCGATTGGTCAACTCCGGATTAGTCTCGCGTTGCCAGACCTTCCTCCACAGCGCTGCGGAGGAGGGTCTGGCTAGTCGACACACAGCATTCCCGGATGGGAGAAAAAACGTGCTCTGGTTTATTGGCATTTCTTTGAACCAATCAAAAAACTTTAGCCGCTTCCAAAAAGCCTCAGGAAGGAGTAGGGTTGGACATCGTTTGGATTTTAACAATTCTGATTCCAACTCCGATTCTTCTTTCCGGTTCTCATCGATTCTTGATTTCGATTCTTTGAGGGGTGGAGTTGAAACGGCTCACATGCTTATTTCACAAATAAGAGGAAAGTTTTATTTTGATTCAGTGGTGGTTTGCAGTTTTACCGGGCTTTTTTTAACGTAAAATAAAGCCACATTAGAGCGCCACTTACTGCGCTCCAAGGCTGCAACGCAACAAGCGCCTGGCCGCTACGGGAAACCTAAACTTGCGTATGTTGAATTTGGATCCAATGATCGGATTTGAAACTAAATCCTCCAAACGATTCCACTGGAATTGTAATTTTTGATACCCAATCCTAGGAAGGAACTTGTTTTGGTGGAACATGTGTACGTTCAAAAGTAGTTTTAGTCGTGCGACAGAAAACTCAGATTGGCCAGATAGTCTAGCTAGCTGTCTGGATTTACCCTGCAGAGATCTGAGGAGCAGTTAACCACAGTCCTCACAAATCCACCGGAGGTTAGAACGCCAACACAGAGACAGAGGAAGGGGACGCACATCTGGCCGAAATGAAGGACTTCCGGCGGCACCGGAGCAATCCTGGAAGTGTAACGTCGTAGGTATAGACAAAAAATTCTAGTGATAAATCAGCGAAAACACATTTTATTTTTCTCCGATTCCCGGCTTAGTCCTAGGCGCTCCCTCTCTTCTCTTGTACTGAGTGCACTCTGCCTGCTAACGCTGTGTGTTCATCAAAGCGCATTTGCCTGATACCAGTAGCACATTTCAGTAGCAAGGCAATTCAAAGTGCTTTACATTAAACGGTTAAAAAAATAAATAAAAGAGCAGTTAAAACAATTAAGAACATCTGTCAAAGAGAATATAAAATAGAATAGAACTGAAGAAGAAGGTAGAATAGAAATTAAAGAATGAAATAGAATAAGACAGGTATGAAATATAAGAACAATAAGTGTAGTTCTACAGACTAAAGAAAGAAATCTTTGTTTGGTACAGATCCTCGTGAAAAATCACACTTTAAAGATCCAGGACTTAGCCAAACATTTTGACAACTTCTCAGTCCCTCCCCCCACCTTTTCTGCTAAAGCCCAAAACGGTCTCCTAAGCCCCTCCCCCCACGAGGGATAATGAATGCGTGTGCATGAGCAGTGATTGACACGCAGTTAGACACCTCCCCCTGGCCCTGATTGGTGCATCTGAACAGTTAGACACCCCCCTGGCCCTGATTGGTGCATCTGAACAGGGAGCTGTGGATTTTTGCAAATCCCACTCCAGGCTGTAGGTGGAGCCAGAGGAGCTGGATTTTATTTTAAATGACCTGCTTCATGTAGTTCTACTGGAACATAGGGTCAGTTTCAGCTAATATGACAGAAAGGTAGTTTTATAAGTCTTAACCTACTGCACCTTTAAAGGGATACTCCACCGTTTCTTGAAATAGTTCTTATCCCGGTCTACCCTAGCTGTAGATAGGTGGGCCAACGCATTTTTTGTCTCAGTGCAAGTAATTAGGTTGTTTTTTTGTCTTTTGTTGGTTCACTTTTACTCACAACATGCTAACCGGCAACATAGGATTCCATTCACTACGCTAAGCTAACTAGCGTCGGCGCTGCCGGTGTTGCACCGGACTAAAACGATGCATGCACAAAAATGCGCTGGCCCACCTATCTACAGCTAGGGGAGACCCCACCTATCTACAGCTAGAGGAGACCCCACCTATCTACAGCTAGAGGAGACCCCACCTATCTACAGCTAGGGGAGACCCCACCTATCTACAGCTAGAGGAGACCTCACCTATCTACAGCTAGAGGAGACCCCACCTATCTACAGCTAGGGGGACCTCACCTATCTACAGCTAGGGAGACCCCACCTATCTACAGCTAGGGGAGACCCCACCCATCTACAGCTAGAGGAGACCTCACCTATCTACAGCTAGGAGGAGACCCCACCTATCCACAGCTAGAGGAGACCCCACCTATTCTACAGCTAGGGGAGACCCCACCTATCTACAGCTAGAGGGAGACCCCACCTATCTACAGCTAGAGGAGACCCCACCTATCTACAGCTAGGGGAGACCTCACCTATCTACAGCTAGGGGAGACCCACACCAGAGAACACCCCACCACACAGCCAGGACACCCCACCCACCCACACAGGGGACACCCCACCCACCCACAGCCAGGGACACCCCAGCACCCCACCCACACAGCCAGAGGACACCCCACCCACCCACACACACCCAGAGAACACCCCACCCACCCACAGCCAGGGACACCCCACCCACCCACAGCCAGAGAACACCCCACCCACCCACAGCCAGAGAACACCCCCACCCACCCACAGCCAGGGGACACCACCCACCCAGCCAGACACACCCCACCCACCCACAGCCAGGGACACCCCACCCACCCACAGCCAGAGGACACCCCACCCACCCACACCCAGGAGGACCCCACCCACCCACAGCCAGGGCACCCCCCACCCACCCACACCCAGGGACACCCCACCCACCCACAGGGAGGGCACCCCCACCACCCACACCCACACCCCACCCACCCCACCCACACCCCCCCACCCACCCACACCCACCCCCCCCCCCCCACCTACCCACACCCAGGGCACACCCCACCACCCACAGCCAGAAAACACCCCACCTATATTCACAGCTAAAAACACCCCACCTATCTACAGCTAAAAAACCCCACCTACCTACAGTTAAAAAACCCCACCTATCTACAGGTAGGGGAGACCCCACCTATCTACAGCTAGGGGAGACCCCACCTATCTACAGCTAGGGGAGACCCCACCTATCTACAGCTAGGGGAGACCGTGATAAGCCCCTATTTCAACAAACTGTGAAGTATCCCTTTATCCCTTTATTTTTCAATGAAAATGAGAACAATGATACAAAAATGATCATTCCCTCGAATATCGTGAATCACATCCCAATCACAATTATCAGTCAAAAGAATCACAATTAGATGAGTGACCCTGATACGGTGCAGCCCTGGTGTTGAGCCGGTCGTTGTCTGTCAGAGGAATCTACTGCCGAGGCTTTTGATGTCACGGGTCGGATTGAGCGACCACCCGGCATGAATGGTGGCCATCGAGCCCACCCGGTGGTGACAGATCTGCTCTCACCCACTCCCCCCTGCCCCCTCCCCCCTGCGCTGCGAAGGCGTCCCGTTGCGTTTTGAGCTCTGACACGATTACAGAGACAAACTGCGGAGTGAGTTTTCATCGGCGCAGCTTTGCTCCTCTTCACTCGGCCCGCCAGCAGCAGTCGTCCGTCACGGTGGAACCCGTCCAAGTGGCTGTGTCTGTTTATGTGTTTTGTCGGGACATGAAGCAAGTGAGAAGGGTAGCTGCTCTCTCTCTCACACACACACACACACACACACACACACACACACACACACACACACACACACACACATATATATTTTTATATATATTTTTTTCACCCACACACACACACACACACATCAAACACACACACAGGTATATATTCACACACCACACACTCCCCCCCCACACACCCCACACACAGCTATATATACACACACACACCACACACACACAACACACAGGTACACACACACACACACCACACAACATACACACACACACACACAGGTACACACAAAACATACATATACCGGTACTACACACATACAGGTACACATACAGAGCAAGTGAGAAGGCAGCCTCTCCTACACACACAAAAATACACACACACACACCACACACACACACACACACACACATACACACACACACACAGGTATATATACACACACACACACAATAATACACAATAATACACACTATACACATACATACATACGTACCGGTATACAAACACATACAGGTACACACATACAGAAGCAACTGAGAAGGGTAAGCCTCCTCCTTACACACATACACAATAACAATAATACACAATAACAATAAATAATAATAATAACAATATCATCAATAACAATATCATCAATATCATCACACACATAATCGGTACACACAATATCCAGGCCAATACCACAGGTATCATCATCAATATCAATAATACACCGCATACCACGTATCATTGGCCATACACACATACATAGCCAAGTAGAGAGGTAGGGCCCTCTTCTAACACATACATACACAGGCAAAATACCAATAACATCAATATCATCATCATCATCACATACACATAACACAATAACAATATCATACCATCATCATCACCACACATCAACACATACACACCCACAGGTAACATCAATACATACCTCATCATCATCATCAATATTACACCGCGTACACCAACAATACATACAGAAGCGTGAGAAGTGTAGCTGCCTCTCTCACTAATACCATCATCATCATCATCATCATCAATATCATCATCATCATCATCATCATCATATAATATCATCATCATCAATAAGTATATATTACACATAACAATATCATCACACAAATAATATATATACATACACACACACAAACACACCACAGATGTACATCATCACACAATACCACCGGCATCATCATAACCAACCATACACACAACACCTACACACATAAACCCATAACACAAACACAACATAAGTATAACGCACACACACCACGAAAGTATGATCTTCAACCACAATAAATCCAGATTAAATCTTTAATCCGTTTCATTTATCTTTGGTTTCATCCCTTTAACCTCGGCCTGTGTGTTGTGTGTCTGTGTAGTCTGTCTGTTTTTTTTTTTTTTTTTTTTTTAATGAGTTGTCTGTGTGTGTGTGTGTCTGTGTGTGTGTCTGTGTGTGTGTGTGTGTGTGTGTGTGTGTGTGTTAGAGAGAGAGTAAGAGAGAGAGAGAGAGAGAGAGAGAGAGAGGGGAAAAGGCTTCGGTTCGGCCCCGACCGGGCTAAAAATACTGCCCTATATGTCTTTCTGTTTATTAAACATGATGAATGGTCTCATTACATAAACACCATAGAAGCAGACGGCAGTGAAAGGAAAAAGAAAAGGGGCTGAGAACAGGAAGAGGTGGATGGAAGGAGGGATGGAGCAGATCCCGATAGATGGCACAGGCTCCAACTTAGACATAACGGGTCCACACAAAGCAAAAAAAAGCGAGGGGGGAGGCTGCTCCCACCGGACTATATATGGGGTGGAATTTTCATAATGGGGGGAGAGAGCTTAAAGGTGCCATGTTGTTAAAAAGGTGAGATTTCCATGTCTTGATATAGAGGAGAGGAGGAGGGAGAGGGGAGGGAGAGGAGGGGAGAGAGCAAAAGGGAGGAGAGGGAGGGGTAAGAGGGGGAGGGAGAGAGAGAGGAGGAGAGGGGGGTGGAGAGGGAGAGAGGGAGGGAGAGAGAGAGACAGAGGCTGAGAGAGAGAGAGGGAGGGAGAGACAGATAGCAAGAGAGAGAGATCCAGAGGAGGAGGAGCAGAGACAGATTGCGGATAGAGAGGAGGATAGTTAGGCTAGCGAGAGATGGGTAGAGAGAGGTGAGGATAGAGTGAGTGAGAGGAGAGGAGAGAGAGAGGGGAGGGGAGGGGGAGAGGAGGAGAGAGTGATAGAGAGAGGGGCTAGGAGAGAACCGAGAGAAGGAGAGAGAGAGAGAGGGACAGAGAGAGAGGGAGGGCAAGAGAGAGAGAGAGAGAGAGAGACACAGACCGGGAGAGAGGAGAGGGAGAGCGAGAGAGAGAGACAGAGGTTGAGAGAGAGAGAGAGGGAGAGGAGAGAGAGAGAGGGACAGAGAGAGAGAGAGGAGAGAGAGAGAGAGAGAGAGGAGAGAGGAGGAGAGAGAGAGAAGAGAAGAAGAGAGAGAGAGAAGAGAAAAAAAAGAGAGAGAAAAAAAAAAAAAAAAAGAGAGAAGAGAGAGAGACACAGACCGGGAGAGAGAGAGAGAGGGAGAGGAGAGAGAGAGAGGGACAGAGAGAGAGAGAGGGAGAGGAGAGAGAGAGAGGGAGAGAGAGAGAGAGAGACAGAGGTTGAGAGAGGGAGAGAGGGAGGGAGAGAGGGGTAGAGTGTGAGTAGAGAGAGAGAGAGGGAGAGGAGAGAGAGAGAGACACAGACCGGGAGAGAGGGAGGGAGAGAGGGGTAGAGAGTGAGTAGAGAGAGAAAACGTAGCTATCTATGATTGTTTGGTTGCTAACGTTAGCTCAACATGCCATTCAAGTGACAGCCTTTGTTGTGTTTGGTTGCTAACTTGTAGCCAGCAGTCATTTCAGAAACGTATAACGTTAGCATCTTGGAGGCTACTTGTCGTAAAGTGACGCATGCGCGACTCACATCTGCGCTTGACTCACATCGGGCAGTGACACTTGTCCCCGATCTAATGATTGTAGTCGGACTTCTTCAGCTTTAAGTTTTGTCTAATAATGAGAGTTATTCATGTATTATCTGCTCTAGCTTTTCCAATGTTTTAGACCCAGATATGGTGATAATAACGGTCCCAAATAATGTGAAAATGAGATGCAAAACTACCACAAAGAGACACAAACCGACTACAGAGAGACGCCAAATGACCACAGAGACCCAAAACGAGACATATCCCTCCTGTTGTCCTCGGGTCAAGTCTGACCCCCTTTTTTTCAAAGTTTTTCTATATGAGAAATGTGGAGTTTCTTTCAACAAAATTGCCCAAAAATAACATGGATGGTTCAACGCATCAGCGCTCTTCGCAATTAAAAGGTTTAAAAACGTCAAAGAATTGAAAGCCTAGAAAACAGCTTTGAAAATAAAACATCAAACAAGGCACTAACAATGTTTAAAAGCGATTTAAAAAAATAAAATAAATAAAAAACATCAAATATTGAATAAAGTGTAGAAAATATTTCGGAAAAAAAAGTGTTGATTTTCAGGATAACGCAAGGGTTAAAGGAAAGACACAACACGACTACAAAGAGACACAAAATCCCACAGAGAGACAAAAAATGTCACATTTTCCCCCAGAGCCGGCCCGACCCATGAGCGAACTAAGCGGCTACTTAGGGGCCCCCGTGGCTACCAGAGGGGCCCCCAAGAGCGCTTGAAATGTCCCACACTGGAGCTCACAACAGAGCCGGTCTATTTAAAGATAGCGTTGCTGCTAATAGGTCTCACATTAGTCTTTTAAATGTGTATTTGTACATTATGAGTGCTTAAACTAACACACAAGTTGGTTTAGTGCCAAGTGCAGTGGCAACATGATACAGTGTGGAGAGTCCCCCCCCCCCCCCAAAGCAAGTCCTGCTTAGGGCCCCCAAAAGTCTAGGGCCGGCCCTGCTCACCTTCCACCAAATACGCACAGCTAAGTCTTCCACAGAGCTGTTGAAAACACTGAACAGATCTAGTTTCATTTGTGTCTGTGTCCGACTGACTGAAAACCTCTGTAGACCTACTACAGCAAAAGGTACAGGTGATGCCTGTCGTTTTTCAAACAGCCCATTCTCACTTTCACTCTCCCTCCTCTCTGTTTCCTCCCTCCCTCCCTCCCTCCCTCCCTCCCTCCCTCCCTCCCTTTTCCCCTTGCAGAATGTGGAGCTTCCGGACTCGTTCACCGCGGAGCTCAAAGACCTGCTGGAGGGGCTGCTGCAGAGAGACGTATCCAAGAGGCTCGGCTGTCAGGGCCGAGGGTACGACAACACAGCAACACACACACACACACACACACACACACACACACACACACACACACACACACACACACACAGGTTTGTGTCACTATCTTTGTGGGGACCCCTCATTGACATAATGCATTCCCTAGCCCCTTACCCTCACCTTAACCATCACAACTAAATGTCTAACCTTAACCCTTACCCTAACCTTAACCATCACAACTAAATGTCTAACCTTAACCCTTACCCTAACCTTAACCATCACAACTGAATGCCTAACCTTAACCCTTACCCTAACCTTAACCATCACAACTAAATGCCTAACCTTAACCCCCTAACCTTAACCATCACAACTGAATGCCTAACCTTAACCCTTACCCTAACCTTAACCATCACAACTAAATGCCTAACCTTAACCCTTACCCTCACCTTAACCATCACAACTAAATGACTAACCTTAACCCTTACCCTAACCTTAACCATCACAACTAAATGCCTAACCTTAACCCTTAGCCTAACCTTAACCATCACAACTAAATGCCTAACCTTAACCCTTACCCTAACCTTAACCATCACAACTAAATGCCTAACCTTAACCCTTACCCTCACCTTAACCATCACAACTAAATGTCTAACCTTAACCCTTACCCTA
The DNA here is from genome assembly GCF_010015445.1 of Perca fluviatilis. Classification (NCBI taxonomy): domain Eukaryota; kingdom Metazoa; phylum Chordata; class Actinopteri; order Perciformes; family Percidae; genus Perca; species Perca fluviatilis. The sequence continues at coordinate 30,986,459 of NC_053128.1, read as the reverse complement.
ACCTTAACCATCACAACTAAATGTCTAACCTTAACCCTTACCTCTAACCTTAACCATCACAACTAAATGCCTAACCTTAACCCTTACCCTAACCTTAACCATCACAACTAAATGCCTAACCTTAACCCTTTACCCTCACCTTAACCATCACAACTAAATGACTAACCTTAACCCTTACCCTAACCTTTAACCATCACAACTAAATGCCTAACCTTAACCCTTAGCCTAACCTTAACCATCACAACTAAATGCCTAACCTTAACCCTTACCCTAACCTTAACCATCACAACTAAATGCCTAACCTTAACCCTTACCCTCACCTTAACCATCACAACTAAATGTCTAACCTTAACCCTTACCCTAACCTTAACCATCACAACTAAATGTCTAACCTTAACCCTTACCCTAACCTTAACCATCACAACTGAATGCCTAACCTTAACCCTAACCTTAACCTTAACCATCACAACTAAATGCCTAACCTTAACCCTTACCCTAACCTTAACCATCACAACTGAATGCCTAACCTAAACCCTTACCCTAACCTTAACCATCACAACTAAATGCCTAACCTTAACCCTTACCCTCACCTTAACCATCACAACTAAATGTCTAACCTTAACCCTTACCCTAACCTTAACCATCACAACTAAATGCCTAACCTTAACCCTTACCCTAACCTTAACCATCACAACTAAATGCCTAACCTTAACCCTTACCCTAACCTTAACCATCACAACTAAATGTCTAACCTTAACCCTCACCCTAACCATAACCTAATTCTATCCCTAATCCTAAAACCAAGTCTTAACCCTCAAACAGCCCTTTAAACTTGTGGGGTCCAGCATTTTGGGCCCCACAAGGCTGTGGGCCATTCACAAGTATACTGTATTCTCCGGTTTTTGGACCCCACGAATATAGTAAAACAAGCCCACACACACACACACACACACACACACACACAAACACTCACGTTAGCCTCCCTGCCGTATCGCCGTCTCGAGTCCACGGCCGCGCAAATGACTTCATCAGTCAGGTGTTTTATTTGCTAGACGTGCTCGTTAAAGGGCCCTAACCCACCGGGCGGTGTAGTTTGCGTCCGAGTGCAGACACGTAGAAACGGACATCGTGTGGTTCCCACAGAAGCTGAGTTAATAACTATTTTCATCAGCTTCTGAGTGAACCTGAGTGATGGATCACCGCCATCTGTGCCGGTGTTTGGCTGAAACAGCATCATGAGTGTGTGTGTGTGTTAGAGGGCAGTAACGTGGCAAACACTGCCACCTAGTGTGCAAAATAACTTCACACATCCTCATTTCATTTATAGTTCAGTCATTTCTTTTATGCCTTTGTGTCATGTAGCCAACCTAATGCTTGTTTTTTTTTATTTATTGCATGCTTACTTTAATAATTAATTTGTAGATTTCAGAACTTTGTAATTGCTCATTTTATATATATATATATATATATATATATATATATATATATATATATATATATATATATATATATAGATAGATAGATAGATAAGATAGATAGATAGATAGATAGATATATATTTATTAGGGGTCCACATGTAAGCGCAATTTTATCCACATTGCAAAAAGGATTAGTGCAATATCTAAATGGATCCAAAGGTGGGCACAATATGTTGTTAAAGGCAGAATTTTCCTAGAGACTAAAGAAAAATCTCTTTGGTTTGGTACAGATCTTCGCAAAAATCACATTATAATAATTTTTGTATGTATCATAATTATATCCAAATCGCAATACTCGCAATTAGATATTATTCTCATATCGTGTAGCCTTAATATATATACAAAACATATTATATATACAGTATATATAGTATATACTGTATATTCTTATTTTCTCTCTTCCTTAAGTGTAAGTTCATAAGCCTGTAGGGGCGTTTTTCTTAATCTCACCTGCACAATCTTTCTGTTATTTAATTTGTTGTTGTGTTTCTGTTGTGTCACGATTTGATGTTTGTGCGAATAAAACAAATAATAATAAAAAAAGCATGTAAATGTAAAAAAGGATTAGTGCAATATGTAAATGGATGGATGGGTCCAAAGGTCGGCACAATATTTTGTTAGTGGCAGAATTTTCCTAGAGACTAAAGAAATATATAATATATATCCTAATCATATCCCAATCGCAATATCTGTCAAAAATACTCTCACTTAGATATTATTCTCATATCGTGCAGCCCTAATATATATACAGTACATAATATATTCATATATAAGTTCATAAGCCTATAGGGCAGAGGTGTCAAACTCAATTTCCCAGAGGGCCACACTGGAAACTAAGAATCCCACCAAGGGCCAGGCACGTTTAGTTTATTCACATGCTTTTATTTCATCGAAAAAGTCAAGGATCTTTTACTGGATTATTGCGTGTCTCGTATAGCCGTCTCACTCACAGTTTGGTCGACATAAAGACCCCCAAAAAAAGTAACTTAGCCATCAAAGAAAAAAAAGCGACAAAAAATGTCGAAAAAAGCGACAAAACCATTGGAAAAAAACGCCAGAAAAAGACCCAAAAACGTCGGAAAAGTGGCAAAAAAATCGAAAAAAGGCACCAAAAGCATCTGCAAAAGTGACAAAAATTGGGGTGGCCAAAATGTATCGTGAACCTAAATTGATATGAGGTCCGGATCAAAATCTGAGAGGGGCCACATTTGGCCCGCGGGCCTCGAGTTTGACACATAAGCCTCTTTTTCTTATTTATCTCACCTGCACAATCTTTCTGTTATTTTATTTCTTGTTGTGTTTCTGTTGTCACGATTTGATTGTGTGAATAAAACCAATAATAATAATAATAATAATAAAAAAGCATGTAAATGTACACATTTGTGACCCCCTCCTGTGTCCCGTTCCCCCCCCCCCAGAGCCCCGGAGGTGAAGGAGCATCAGTTCTTCAAAGGCATCGACTGGCAGCAGGTGTACCTCCAGAAGGTGAGTCAGCATCAGCGTCTCTTTGTTCTCCGTCTGCAGCTCTTTGGTCATTTTTTTTGTCTGTATTGAACCTTTTCGTTTCGGTCGATTTCGTTCACGACCGATGAAGCCATTTTTTTTGCTTCTTCTGAAAGCCCCTGTTCTACGGTGTAGTTTATTTATAGGTTCCAGTGTTTCCTTTTAGGATTTTTGGGCAGGTTTTCTTCACCTCTATTCACACACAATGAGGCATATTTTCAGTTGTGATTGAACTGTGTTTTTTTGGAGGAACTATAGGACGCTTAACATCTACAACGGGTCTACGAAATGACTTTTACATGAAATTCTTCATCACAAACTTACCGTTGTAATGTTTCCAGATGTTTGAGATCAGGACGATGAGCTGACAGAACTGACAAGTTGAACGTTGTCCAATCAGAACGGACCCACCGCGGTGACGCTTAATAGTCGACCCGGAAGAAAGCGAACGTTTTGACAGTGAACTCCATCAACACAACAGTGTGTGGAGTTAAACTGGACGAGCCCAGTAACCTCTGAATAGTTTTTTTTTTTTGTGATCAAATGTTTTTATTCAACACACATACACAACCAACAGTATGTTACAAGTAACAGAACATACATGTAACACCCCCTCCTTCCCACACATAATAAAAAAATAAAAATAAAATAAAAAATAAAAAATAAAAAATAAAAAAATAAAAAAATAAAAAAAATAAAAATTACATAAATTAAATAAAAACAAAAAGTACATTAATGAGTTAAAATGAAATAAAAGCTGTACACTAAAAACAATATCAACCCACCATCCCCAGGACCCCGTGGGCTGGCAGTTGTAATCCTTTTAACGTCTCTGCTATTAAAAGCCACATATCTACATTCACCTGTCTAGCACCATTGATGCGAGCGGTTGAAAGTTCCATATAAACTATGTCTAGAAAGGTCAGAAGCCATTGCTTAATGGTCAAAGTGTGTGGGGGCTTCCAGCGCACCGCCACCATTTTCTTTGCAGCCGTGAGCCCAGCAAGGACTATCCTTTTCTGACATTTAGAAATCTGGAGTGAAGAAGTGTCATTCAGTACCAGAACTGGTATTGTCGCTAATACTGTCCTAGAGACAAATGTTGACAGTCTGAATAGTTCTACTTGTTGTTAAATTAATGAAATTGAAATTATTTATTATTAAAATAAATGGGAGCGGGGTGCATTATGTCGGCAGGATCATTTAAAAAGGCAGCCGCGACTACATTGTGCGTCTGCCCTATTTCTGATACCGTACCTGCAAACTAGTCGCTTTTCGTCGTTTTGAATGGGAAAATGTCATCCACATGAATCGTGTAGATCCGAAGAGTTTTTATTTGGGGGCGACCCTTTAACGACCGTTATAATCTACCGGACCGAATAGCAACGCGGATTTTGGTGCCACTGAAATGCCTGCGCTTCTCTCTGATGCTCCGAAAACGGACGTTAGAGGCAAACATGTCACGCTAGTCAACGCTACACTCGGCAGCAGGTAACGTTAGCCTACCGTTAGCTACCGGTGTGCAGCTGCTGTTGTCGGAAAAACAACACAGATGTTTCGCCTCGCCAGCCTCGTGCTGCATTCAAAGTTATTGTAAAATACCCTTTTCCCATCCAGTGGTTGTTTTTTGTCGTTTAACTTACTGGTGAAATAAGTTATTATTATATTTATAAAAAAATAAAAAGTTAAGCAGGTATGTGATTTTTGCCGTGGTGGGCCGCCACTACAAAATGAACATAGAGGAAACACTGGGTTACATTCTTTATTTAAGTGCTAAAGATATTAAATGCTGTGTGGACCATCCAGTGTATTCCACAGCGCCGTGGAAGAAGGTCTCGCAAGGGGACCACTAAGGTCTATATAAAAGAGACTTCAGATACAGTATTAGGGGACCACTAAGGTCTATATAAAAGAGACTTCAGATACAGTATTAGGGGACCACTAAGGTCTATATAAAAGAGACTTCAGATACAGTATTAGGGGACCACTAAGGTCTATATAAAAGAGACTTTAGATACAGTATTAGGGGACCACTAAGGTCTATATAAAAGAGACTTCAGATACAGTATTAGGGGACCACTAAGGTCTATATAAAAGAGACTTCAGATACAGTATTAGGGGACCACTAAGGTCTATATAAAAGAGACTTCAGATACAGTATTAGGGGACCACTAAGGTCTATATAAAAGAGACTTCAGATACAGTATTAGGGGACCACTAAGGCCTATATAAAAGAGACTTCAGATACAGTATTAGGGGACCACTAAGGTCTATATAAAAGAGACTTCAGATACAGTATTAGGGGACCACTAAGGTCTATATAAAAGAGACTTCAGATACAGTATTAGGGGACCACTAAGGTTTATATAAAAGAGACTTCAGATACAGTATTAGGGGACCACTAAGGCCTATATAAAAGAGACTTCAGATACAGTATTAGGGGACCACTAAGGTCTATATAAAAGAGACTTCAGATAAAAAAAAAAAAAAAATAAAGGACCACCAAAACCAAAAAAAAAAAAAAAAAAAAATTTTTAAGGACCCAAAAAGTATATAAAAAAAACACCCAAAAACCACCATGTCATGGGACCTTTAAAGACCGAATATTGATTATTGAGAGGTGTAATAACAATATGTAAGGTCTCAGTTTGCAGCAGATTAGGTCATGGCTGTCTGTTTAAAGCGACACTAGCCATTGGTCCAATACAGTCCCAGTTGCTATGGTTACCCCGTCACTTCAGGGTGAAGAGCACTGCTTTGGGACTGTTGCCTTGTTGTTTTGCTCACACTCCTCTCTTTCTGCCATTTTGTTCTCCTCTCTTACCGTGTTCTCTCTCTCTCTCTCTCTCTCCTTCCGTCTGCAGTACTCTCCTCCTTTAATTCCTCCCCGTGGCGAGGTGAACGCCGCGGATGCTTTCGACATCGGCTCCTTTGATGAAGAGGACACCAAGGGCATCAAGGTAATGCAGGCTCTGACGCACCAGCACACTCCCGTATAAGTATCTACGGCTGCTTTCACACCTGCCTCGTTTTGTCCATTTGAAACGAACACTGCAGCGCTTTGGTCGGATAGTCAAACAAACTCGTCTCTCTTGGCTTCCAAGTGAACTACAGTTTGGTTATTACTGAGCTCTTCGGGGCATTTAAAGGTGCTCTAAGCGATGTCGCGCTTTTCTTAGACTACAACATTTTTTGTCACATACAGCAAACATCTCCTCACCATCTGCTAGCTGTCTGTCCCCTGAACACACTGTAAAAAACATCTCCTCACTATCTGCTAGCTGTCTGTCCCCTGAACACACTGTAAAAAACATCTCCTCACTATCTGCCTGTCCCCTAGGGAGGGGCGAGTTAGCCCCCGTTTTGTTTGATAATACTTTGAACGTCAACAAGAAGTGACGTCACCCAACATCGCTTAGAGCACGTTTAAATTATAAGCAAACTATTTTCTTGCGTCCACTAAAAGTTCTGTTTTTGCCGCTGAAAGACTCAGATTATTATTCTAAGTGTCTGACAACATTATGGAAAGGATCCCTACAGAGATAGACCTTTTAGTTAAAGAGTAAGATCCTTTTAGTTTAACATGAAATGGCTCAGAAATCGCCATCACCAAACTCCTCCAGACTCCATGTAAATAATCAGGACTTTTATCATCGTAAAACACACTTCATTCAAAGTCGACAGAAACTAAATAAAACTACCAAAAGCCGTCTTGGTTCATCTTTCCACTGTTCCAACAATCACCACTCTGGTTTGGTTGAAATAAACCCTTAATTCACCCATTTACAGGTGGAGATATGCTGGCTCTATACACGCTAAAAGTCCTGATTATTTACATGGAGTCTGGTGGAAATATGCTGGCTCTATACACGCTAAAAGTCCTGATTATTTACATGGAGTCTGGTGGAGATATGTTGGCTCTATACACGCTAAAAGTCCTGATTATTTACATGGAGTCTGGTGGAAATATGCTGGCTCTATACACGCTAAAAGTCCTGATTATTTACATGGAGTCTGGTGGAGATATGTTGGCTCTATACACGCTAAAAGTCCTGATTATTTACATGGAGTCTGGTGGAGATATGCTGGCTCTATACACGCTAAAAGTCCTGATTATTTACATGGAGTCTGGTGGGTTTGGTGATGACAATTTTGGAGCAGTTTCTGGTTAAACGGAAAGGATCTTACTCTTTAACAAAAAGGTCTATCTCTGTAGAAATCCTTTCATAATGTTGTGACACTTAGAATAATAATCTGAGTCTGTCAGCGGCAAAAACAGAACTTTTTGTGGACGCTAACTGACGCTCAACATCTGTCCTTTAGGGCTACATCGCAGCCCAATTCTAGAAATTGTCGTTCACATCAGTCACTTAGACACCAATGCACGAGAAAATAGGGTCCAGGTTGGAAAAAATACTGAAAGTATCCGGTACGAGAACATGTCGTTCTCACCGTGAACTCTCGGTCGCTGTGGTTAGTGCTTCTCAGAAAGCCATTAATACACAAATAAATGTTTTCTTCTTCTCTGACTAAGTGCAGAGCGGCTTGGAGTTCGTACTTCCAGAATCATGTGGACATTACTTTCGCTAAAAGGTTACAGCTGTAGAATCATAAAGCAGCTGGTTGTCTGGGCCCGAGCAACTCAAAAGCAAAAAAAATATATTTGTTTTCTCCCCGTGATTCCTCCTTCATTAACGTTAATGTGGCGGCAGTAGCAGTTATTCACCCTCTGACACTCCAGCGCAGAGAAATAAAAGACCGGAGGTGGGGATGGGGGGTGGGGGGTTTGTTTACATTTCCCCGGCCGCTGCTCGTCATTATGGAGGAGTAATAATACCGCGAGGCGCCGCACTCCCCCGACGGTAATCCAGTCCGGACGAAATGATCGTTTCTCTCTTAAAAAAAAGAGAACAAAGAGACTGTAAAGATGACTGCGCTGTGACCAGCTCTTTATTACTCCCCGTGATAGAAACGGGGGGGGGGCTGCACAAACATATGAGAAAGACCTCTCGTTATAATCCGCAGCAGCACCAAAGTACAGCAGCCGAAAATGATCGCACGCTTGAGAATCAACAGCCTCCTAAATATATTATAACCTTCATGAAGGATTTATTGCACCAGTGTTGTATAAGTCCAAACTAGGGCTGGGCGATCAAATAAAAAATCAAATATCACGATATTTTTGACCAGATACCTCGATACCGCAATGATATCGTAGTGTTGACTATCGGTGCTTTCACAAAATATTTACACAATGGTATTTTTGATAAATAATCATCAGTAATGTGGATATAATGACTAAGTGGGTAAAGGTGAATAATAGAACAGTTACAACAGTCTGGTAAGTTCAAACAATGACATCACTTTACTGTAATGCAGCCTTTAAAACCAGGAAAAGACAACACTTATGTAATATCACGATATTACGATAACCAAAATCTAAGTCTCATATCATGATATCGATAGAATATCAATATATTGCCCAGCTCTAGTCCAAACTTGTTTTAGCCAGCTGTACCGTTAAAAAAAACAACAGTGTTTATGAGCTGTACATTTAGTCTTGCGTGTGACATTATTAAAGGTCCACTGTGTAGTGTTTTAAGTATTTTATTAGCTAAAATCAATGTCTTCATTCATAAATATGTCCTCATTGGTGTGAAATGACCTCTGCCAATGATCTGACTTATCCTCGTTAAGATAATAATTTCTTATCTGTATTTACATTGGACGGGCAAGTCCAAGGAGGCTTCCACGTCGTACCGCTATTTTGAAAATAATCAAATAATAAAGTAATCGCTGAGAGGGACATAGAGCACTAGCCGACCTGTCTAGCTAATCCACAACAGGCGTTTTCGTTCAGAGCCAGCGTCACGTGACCGAAACCAGCTGAAACGGAGAAGGAGGTCAGCGAGAGGCGCTTGTCACCGCCCCCGGCAAATTTAAAAGGCCCGCACTGCCCTTTAGTTCATAATGGAGGATCGTACAGATGCCGGGCCACGAGAGAAGGAATCCTCGTCGCTCTATACACACTAAAAGTCCTGATTATTTACATGGAGTCTGGTGGAGATATGCTGGCTCTATACACACTAAAAGTCCTGATTATTTACATGGAGTCTGGTGGAGATATGCTGGCTCTATACACGCTAAAAGTCCTGATTATTTACATGGAGTCTGGTGGAGATATGCTGGCTCTATACACACTAAAAGTCCTGATTATTTACATGGAGTCTGGTGGAGATATGCTGGCTCTTATTTAATTCAATTTTATTTATAGTATCAAATCATAACAGAGTTATCTCGAGACACTTTACAGATAGAGTAGGTCTAGACCACACTCTATAAATTCCAAAACCCCAACAATTACAGTAATTCCCTCAAGAGCAAGCATTAGCAGTGGTCTTCTTGGTCCATAACGGCTACCGTAGTTGCAACACGCATTTGAAAAAGCGAGGAACTAGAGAGCACTATTTGTTTGAATGCCAAATACAATTTCACCGCTAGATGGGAGAAATTCCTACACAGTGGACCTTTTTTTTTTTTTTAAAGCTACAAGAAATGTCAAATCCAGGCACCTGTTTGATCGATCTGCGGTGAAAAACCGACAAAATAAAACGAGATAGGCCCGCCATCGTAAATTAAAACAAAGGGAATATTTGCAGAAAGAAAACTCCAATCTGTTCCCTGATTGTATTGGCGTGTGATGGAATTTATTCTCATGAAAAATACAATAAACAGGACCAATGGTGTTCACGCTGAAGCTGTTTTCGATGCCTCCGTACCATTTCTTTTTGATTTTTTTGGGCCACGGTCCGACCTTCTGAGGCTGTGGCGTTAACTGCGTCTGCGACATGTTGTCACTCTACGGCCCTTTTTGGCGTTCCTAACGCCCGCGCTTTCCCCTCCAAGCATCTTTCCCTCTTCTCCACCTTTCCAACAACAACTACAACTGTGTGAATGAATATTAATTTGGGGCGTTTCACTGATTATTTAAAGTGCCCATATTATGAAATAAATCACTTTTTCTGGTGATTTGGGGTGTTATTTTGTGTCTCTGGTGCTTCCACACACATACAAACTTTGACAAAAATCCATCCATGCTGTTCTGAGTGAGATCTGGTTTCTGAATGTGTCCTGCCTTCAGTCTCCCGGTGAGCTGGTCAACATCTGCACGGCTTTCTACGTCACTAGCCGAGACGAGGCTCGTTCTGAATGACAAAGCACTGCTACAACACACACTAGTTCACCATAATCTACAAAAGAACTACTTCCATGTCCCTGTTCTGCAGGTATTCCACGCTAAGTGTGAAGTGCGCCCTCGTTTAGAAGAAGTCTCCCGGCTAATCCTGCCTTGTGCTGACCAAAGTTGGAGAAAGCTATCTAGCTCATGTAGTCCTTACCTAGCTACTGAGAAACAGCTAGCTAGCGCATGTAGTCCTTACCTAGCTACTGAGAAACCGCTAGCTAGCTCATGTAGTCCTTACCTAGCTACTGAGAAACAGCTAGCTAGCTCATGTAGTCCTTACCTAGCTACTGAGAAACAGCTAGCTAGCTCATGTAGTCCTTACCTAGCTACTGAGAAACAGCTAGCTAGCTCATGTAGTCCTTACCTAGCTACTGAGAAACAGCTAGCTAGCTCTTGTAGTCCTTACCTAGCTACTGAGCATGTGCGAGTGACAACAAAGATGTAACAGAAGTGCGATGTCTCACTCTGTAGCTAAAACAGAGAGCTCAACACACAGGGTAAAATGAGGAGCTGCAGCAATGTGCAGTACAACAAAAATATGGTGTTTTTTGAAAATTAAACCACATAAACCTATTCTGGTACAACCTCTAAATACAATTATGAACCTGAAAATGAGCAGAATATGAGCACTTTAATGGCAACTATGGGCGTGATTTGAAGCCGCCAAAGCTGCGCCACATTTAGAGTCGATTGTGATTTCTGAAGGGAAACGGGCGTAGGACGTGCGTGCACACGGGTTTTACAAATCAGAATATTTCCGCGCGCATTCAAGTGTTTCGTCCGTACGCCACTTTTGACGCAAATCTGCCGCACAGTTTTATTAATGAGGCCCCAGAACAAAACGGGAAGGCAGCAGAGTCTCTCCCAGTGGGAAATAGAGGTTAAAACTTACTATACAACTGACAGTGGATGCTAACAAAGGATGTGTGTGTGTGTGTGTCTGTCTCTCACAGCTGCTGGACAGCGACCAGGAGCTGTACAAGAACTTCCCTCTGGTGATCTCGGAGCGCTGGCAGCAGGAGGTGGCCGAGACGGTCTACGAGGCGGTCAACTCGGACACGGACAAGAACGAGGCGCGCAAGAGGGCTAAGAACAAGCAGCTGGGCCACGAGGAGGGTAAAGACCACATAATCACGCAGCAATAAATGGCTCTGCTCCCAAATATCCATATAAAGGTCCCATATAAAAATGGTTCATACACAGCATAATCACAATACTAGGGCAAGGGTCCGTTCTTGTAAAGTGCCCAGAGTCAACAATGCAGCTAGAAGTTGTTTTTTTTTATACAGGTATAACATTGTGGAATAATCTGCCACTTTCCCTCAAAATTGTAAATACCAGAGGGGCTTTTAGACACAAGGTTAAAGCTTTTTTATGGAATAGAGTAGCCAATATTTTTTAATTAGATTAGACTATTATTATTTTATGTGATTCATGATTCTCTGATTTTAGAATGCTTTGAAACCTTGCATGATCTGTATTATATGTTATTGTCTTTGACCTGAAATAGGTCTCTGTTATGTGTTGCATGTTTTAACACCAAGGACCATGTTGGAAATAAGTGTTTACACTTTAACATGCTATCCTTTTGGATTATGTTGTTTGTCAAATCCAAAATAAATCAAAAATCAAATCAAACAGTCAGAGGCCTGCAGGGTGTTCTAACAGTGTGTGTGTGTGTGTGTGTGTGTGTGTGTGTGTGTGTGTGTGTGTTTCCACGTGTGCAGACTACGCCTTCGGGAAGGACTGCATAATGCACGGCTACATGCTGAAGCTGGGGAACCCGTTCCTGACCCAGTGGCAGCGCCGGTACTTCTACCTGTTCCCCAACCGTGTGGAGTGGAGGGGAGAGGGCGAGTCACGGGTCAGTCCACCGCACAGCGCACACGTCATTGGTTGTTAGTTTAGTTTGAGTTAGTTTTCAGTGTGTTTTCTAGTTTTTGGTTTAGTTTCAGTTTTCAGAAAGGTTTCGTTTTAGCTTTTATATATTTACAGGGCCAGATATGTCTCAGAAGTCTGTAGTTACATATACGTACAGAATACATGGTTGGAGAATAGCTCAGTTTAGTTTTTCTTGAAGGTTTTAGTTTTAATTTAGTTTCAGTTTACTAAAAATATATTTTTATAGTAGTTTACTATAATAACTGAAGTCAGGAGAGAGGGTGCTCTGCTTTTTGTCAGTGTATGAATGTTGTCTGTCTGTCTGTCTGCCTGTCTGCCCCGACGCCACGCTGACGGAGCAGTGGCTAAAACAGTTAAAAACACTCAAAGACGGGGTGAGTGTTAACACAAAGGTCTCTGCTGTGTCCCCAGCGTCCCTGCTGTCTTTGTGCAGAAGGCCTTTAGCGCTGTAGTCCACCTCCCTGCTTCAGCCTCGGTAGAGAGCTCCATCCTCGGTAGAGAGCTCCATCCTCGGTAGAGAGCTCCAGCCTCAGTAGAGAGCTCCATCCTCGGTAGAGAGCTCCATCCTCGGTAGAGAGCTCCATCCTCGGTAGAGAGCTTCAGTCTCCGTACAGAGCTCCAGCCTCGGTAGAGAGCTCCAGCCTCGGTAGAGAGCTCCAGCCTCGGTAGAGAGCTTCAGCCTCGGTAGAGAGCTCCATCCTCTGTAGAGAGCTCCATCCTCTGTAGAGAGCTCCATCCTCTGTAGAGAGCTCCAGCCTCGGTAGAGAGCTCTAGCCTCGGTAGAGAGCTCCAGCCTCGCTAGAGAGTTCCAGCCTCGGTAGAGAGTTCCAGCCTCGGTAGAGAGCTTCAGTCTCGGTAAAGAGCTCCAGCCTCGGAAAAGAGCATCAGTCTCGGTAGAGAGCTTCAACCTCGATAGAGAGCTCCAGTCTCGGTAGAGAGCTTCAGCATTATACAGAGAGAGCTCTAGCCTCGGTAGAGAGAGCTCTAGCCTCTGTAAAGAGAGCTCCAGCCTCGGTAGAGAGAGCTCCAGCCTATACAGAGAGAGCTCCAGCCTATACAGAGGGGCTCCAGCCTCGGTAGAGAAGCTCCAGCCTGTAGAGAGAGCCCAGCGTGAAAAGAAACGCACCGCCTCGGTAGAGAGAACTCCAGTCTCGGTAGAGAGTTCCAGTCTCGGTAGAGAGTTCCAGTCTCGGTAGAGAGCTCCAGCCCTCGGTAGAGAGCTCCAGCCTCGTAGAGAGCTTCAGCATCGTAGAGAGCTTCAGCCTCGGAGAGAGCTTCAGCCTCGGTAGAGAGCATCAGTCTCGTAGAGAGCTCCAGTCTCGGTAGAGAGCTCCAGTCTCGGTAGAGAGCTCCAGTCTCGGTAGAGAGCTTCAACGTTATACAGAGAGAGCTCCAGCCTCGTAGAGAGAGCTCCTGCCTCGGTAGAGAGACTCCAGCCTATACAGAGAGAGCTCCAGCCTATACAGAGAGAGCTCCAGCCTATACAGAGAGAGCTCCAGCCTATACAGAGAGAGCTCCAGCCTATACAGAGAGGCTCCAGCCTCGGTAGAGAGCTCCAGCCTCGGTAGAGAGAGCTCCAGCCTATACAGAGAGAGCTCCAGCCTATACAGAGAGAGCTCCAGCCTATACAGAGAGAGCTCTCGGTAGAGAGCTCCAGCCTATACAGAGAGAGCTCTCGGTAGAGAGCTTCAGTCTTCACAGCCTCCTCAAACTGCTACAGCTGGAAGAGCCTCCCTGAGAGACGTCAGGAACTCAGAGCTTATTTCAAAGTCTTTTTGCACATCCAAAAATTCTGCTGCGCAGGTGCGTTGGAAAATAACATCAACTTGGAAACAAAGGAACAAATCCCTCACTCTGCTCTTGCTATATCATCACCGCTTATTTACAAAAAGCAAACGTGTTTCGGTCCCTCCGGACCTTCATCAAGAGGATTTCAAACAATTCAACAACTGGGCTTAAATCCATGTTGCCCCTCCCCTTCTGTGTCCCCAGGTCTGGGACAACAGAGAATCCCTTTTCAATGAGAGTATCTCTCGATCAACATGCGTCCTACTTGTGCAGCCTTTCACACTACTACAGGCAATCAACATCCCGATTCAGGAATATAAAAGTGATTAAAATCATGGTTTAGGAGCAGGCGCACATATGTGGAGGTGTATGCCTCGACGCAGAAGGTCCAGGGTTCGAGTCTGACCTGAGACGATTTCCTGCATGTCATCCCCGTCTGGTAGGACCAGGCTAAAGGACCAGGCTAGTGTACCAGAGTCTGGTAGGACCAGGCTAATGTACCAGAGTCTGGTAGGCTAGTGGACCAGAGTCTGGTAGGACCAGGCTAATGTACCAGAGTCTGGTAGGCTAGTGGACCAGAGTCTGGTAGGACCAGGCTAATGTACCAGAGTCTGGTAGGACCAGGTTAATGTACCAGAGTCTGGTAGGACCAGGCTAATGTACCAGAGTCTGGTAGGACCAGGCTAATGTACCAGAGTCTGGTAGGCTAGTGGACCAGAGTCTGGTAGGACCAGGCTAATGTACCAGAGTCTTGTAGGACCAGGCTAATGTACCAGAGTCTGGTAGGACCAGGCTAATGTACCAGAGTCTGGTAGGACCAGGCTAGTGGACCAGAGTCTGGTAGGACCAGGCTAGTGGACCAGAGTCTGGTAGGCTAGTGGACCAGAGTCTGGTAGGACCAGGCTAATGTACCAGAGTCTGGTAGGACCAGGCTAATGTACCAGAGTCTGGTAGGACCAGGCTGGTGGACCAGAGTCTGGTAGGCTAGTGGACCAGAGTCTGGTAGGACCAGGCTAGTGTACCAGAGTCTGGTAGGACCAGGTTAATGTACCAGAGTCTGGTAGGACCAGGCTAATGTACCAGAGTCTGGTAGGACCAGGCTAATGTACCAGAGTCTGGTAGGCTAGTGGACCAGAGTCTGGTAGGACCAGGCTAATGTACCAGAGTCTGGTAGGACCAGGCTAATGTACCAGAGTCTGGTAGGACCAGGCTAGTGTACCAGAGTCTGGTAGGACCAGGCTAATGTACCAGAGTCTGGTAGGACCAGGCTAATGGACCAGAGTCTGGTAGGACCAGGCTAGTGTACCAGAGTCTTAGCCTGACGTGGTCCTACTCAGATTCTTGTCAGAATACCTCGAATTGTGTGGGCGGGGCTAAGTTCGGCTACCAGAGTCTGGTAGGACCAGGCTAATGTACCTGACTCAGGTAGAACCAGGCTAGGTTACCATCCCATTAACGTGTAAATAAAGGAAGTGGAAACCTTTCCTCGGTCCTTTTTTAATGCAGAGGCCGGGACAATAAATCCACACGCTGTCTGGGATTTTTAAAAGTCACAGCTGACAGTTTTGCAGCAGTAAGTGATCTTTGAGTCTTTCGGCTCCGCCTTAGTGCATCATTATCTGTTTTCTGCGCAGGGTCAGGGTTAGCTCTTCACCTTTTTCGCTCATTTTCTGATTTGGTCCCCCTTTTTTTTTTTCTTCTTTTGCGTTCCCAGCAAAACCTGCTGACGATGGAGCAGATTGTGACCGTGGAGGAAACGCAGATTAAAGACAAGAAGTGCATCCTGCTGCGCATCAAGGGAGGCAAGCAGTTTGTGCTGCAGTGTGAGGTAGGAGCTTCTTATTTTTTACATTTTACTGAATGTCCTCCGTCAGGGAGATAATGACAACGAGCTGATCCCTGAGTAATCCCCCTGTCTGTGTGCAGAGCGATCCGGAGTTCGTGCAGTGGAAGAAAGAGCTGACCGAAGCGTTCACAGAAGCCCAAAAGCTGCTGCGCCGAGCCCCCAAAGTCATCGGGAAAGGCCGGGCCGGAGTGGTGGAGCTCTCCAAACCTCCGCTCACGCACCGCAATAGCAATGGCCTGTGAATACACACACGCACACATTTACACACACACACACACACACACACACACACCACCCTCACATCCTCATCAGCTGCAGGACATTCGCCCTAACAGCCCTCCGTGCAACACCTTGCAGTGTATAAGGACCCTTCCCACAAGCCTCTTATTGACCCTGCACGCACGCACACACTTACACACACATGCACACGCACACTTAGACACATACACACACACAGACGACGACCAATCATAAGCGCTACATAGTTTTTGCGTCTGCCACGGGACCTTGCCAGTGCACCGAGAGGAAGAAAGAGATTTCGGGGGAGGCCTCGGCGTGTGAAGGACCTCTGCATGAATGTGACGAGGACCAACGCCCGGTCCTCTCTGCTCCCCCGTCTTTCTCTTTTCCTCCCCTCCCTCCCCTTTTGCCTTTCTCTCTCTGTCTCCCCCCGTCACCACCACCATCACGCTGTTCGGACAGGATGAATCTGGGAGGGGGAAGCTCTTTATTTTTTTTTTTTTTTTGGATCTCTATGAACCGGGACCTGCAGTGGAGGCTTTCCTCTTCTCTTCTCTTCTCTCTCTCTCTCTGTCTGTCTCTCTCTGTCTGTCTCTCTCTCTCCTCTCTGTCTGTCTCTCTCTCTGTCTCTCTCTCTCTCTCTTTAGCGGGGAATGTATTTCTGCGAGAGGAAAAGAACACACACACACACATAAAGGAAAATAAAAGCCCGCTCTCATCCCCTCCCTCTCCGTTACTGAAGTGCAACAAAAAAGTGCCAACGTCAATATGAACTTATGAAGTCGCCGGAGCGCCCCTGGAGACAGGGGGGAGAGAGAGAGAGAGAGAGAGAGAGAGAGAGCGGCTTCCCGGTGGGCAGATATCGACCCCCTCCCCCACCACCACCCACCCCCCCGACAGGGCAGGGCGTCTGTGGACGGCGAGCGTGGAGGTCGGAGGTCGGTTGATCATTCCAATGCAGGACGACAAACAGGAAGTACAGAAGGACCACAGACTCTTTTTCTTTGCCAGAGATTTGGCTCCTGTACGCTTCACCACAGACACTGAGACACTGAGACTTCCAATTGGCTGTCGTAAAAAACGGGCGGCCGGGTTGCTATGAGAACCACGGACAACGGTGTAAAAACTACTGCGTGTGAAGGATACACTTGCAGGAAGAGAAAAAAAACAAAACGTAAAGAGAGACCGAGGAAGAGGAGGAAGAGGAGGAGGTGACTCTTGAGTGTAAATAAGAAAAAGCCTTTTTGCTCTCTCTCTCTCTCTCTCGCTCTCTGTGCATCTCCAGTGTGTTAGTCCAACGTGTTTGCATTATCGCGGACTCCTCTGTCCGCCTGTTTGTGACTCTGTCCTGGCTTTAGAGGGAGAAGAAAAAAAAAGGGGGGGGGGCTTGTTTTCTCTGCCGGTCGGCTGGAGGTGGGGGGGTGGGGAGGTGTGTGTTTTGGGGTTGTTTTGGGGGTTGTGGACAGGCACGAGTGTAAGTAAACGGTCTTTGAATCGCTCACAGCGCTGCGTTAACCGAACGGTGTCCCCTGGTCTGTGAATGGGCCTCGGTCAGGGCTGGGGGGGAGGAGAGGGGGGGGAGAGGAGAGAGGGGGATAGGTTCGACGCCACGCGACAAATTCATGGCCGCGCGCCGTCACCCTAGTTAGCTTTTACCGTTTGTCGTTGCTGTTAAATGAAGACGAGCTGACCGCTAATTAAAGGCAAAAAGAATCCACCCTCAAACACACCGAGGCATTTTATCTTCCACGTCCTCTCTCTCTCTCTCTCTGTCTCTCTCTCTCTCTCTACTCTCTGTCTCTCTCTCTCCCTCTCCCTCTCTCTCTGTCTCTCTCTCTGTCTCTCTGTCTCTCTCTCTCTCCCTCTCTCTCCCTCTCTCTCTCTCTCTCCGATGTTTGAGGCATTACCGGTGCTCGTTTTTTTTGTTTTTTGCATTATGATGAAGGGTTGACATTTTGTTTTGTGTGTTTTTTTTTTTTTTTGCACTCGTTACCGCGCCCTGCCTCATCTGCACGTAGTTCTGCACGGGTTTTAGTTGGCCTGCATTTCCCAGAATGCCTTTTGAAAGAGCCATGCAGGGGAACACACTCGCGCCACATTCCAAGTCGCATCATTTTTACTTTTTAGTAAAAAGTACGTACTGGGGGGGGAAACTGTGTGGGTAAAAAAACAAAATTAAATAAAATCACGCTGGATGCATGCTGTAAAAAGTGCCCAGATTGCAGTCAGACATCCTGGTATTTTTTTGTCATACTGCATTGGGGACATGCATTAATAAATCCTTTTTAATTTTCTGACAAACTTAATATTTTGGTGGTATAGGTGGTATATTTTTTTAAGTTGCAAACTATTATGTTGAGTAGGGCTGCAAACTAATCGATTCATCTCGTGATTATTTTTCTCAATTGATAATTTGGTCTATTAAAAAAAACAATGACAAAGTTCAAATTCCTTACAGTCCTCGGTATCTACATAAGAGTGACATGACAGTGTCATGAACACATCATGAACACATGAACACATCATGAACATGACACTGTCATGAACACATCATGAACACATCATGAACACATCATGAACACATCATGAACACATCATGAACACATCATGAACATGACACTGTCATGAACACATCATGAACACATGAACACATCATGAACATGACACTGTCATGAACACATCATGAACACATCATGAACACATCATGAACACATCATGAACATGACACTGTCATGAACACATGAACACATCATGAACATGACACTGTCATGAACACATCATGAACACATCATGAACACATCATGAACACATCATGAACATGACACTGTCGCAACACATGAACACATCATGAACACATCATGAGCACATCATGAACACATCATGAACATGACACTGTCATGAACACATGAACACATCATGAGCACATGACACTGTCATGAACACATGAACACATCATGAGCACATGACACTGTCATGAACACATGAACACATCATGAACACATGACACTGTCATGAACACATCATGAACATGACACTGTCATGAACACATCATGAACACATCATGAACACATCATGAACACATCATGAACATGACACTGTCATGAACACATGAACACATCATGAACACATGACACTGTCATGAACACATCATGAACACATCATGAACACATCATGAACACATGACACTGTCATGAACACAGTGTCATGTGTTCACTGACAGTATCATGAACACATGAACACATCATGAACATGACACTGTCATGAACACATGAACACATGACACTGTCGCGAACACATGAACACATCGCACACACCATGAACACATCATGAGCACATGACACTGTCGCGAGCACATGACACTTTAATAATACAGTCATGACATATTAGCCCCTGACTCTAACCATAACTTGTCATGACATAAACAGACTTACATTTACTAAAAGAAGCGTTATGTCATAAACGTGTATGACACGTCCATGACAGTGTCGTGTCACTCTTATGTCGATACCTTCAAAGTGAAGTGGTACCAACAAAAAACAAAACAAAGTGACAAATCCCTTACAGTCTTCTCGCAGTTTTTATTCGACCAAAATGTCCCAACGTGACAATAAAAGCATCGATTCCTCACGCGCCAGAAGCCGAAAGCTTGAGCTTACCGCTTTGAAAAGCGACTGAAACGAGGCTTTTTAGCCACAGTTCAAAAGCCGTCGATGGCGAGCTCTAACCGTGGCGGGACGCACGCCGGTGTGATTTTTAGCGCTCCGGTATCATCGGCCAGCGGTGAGGGAAGAAAAGACAACCCAGTGCATCAGCAGAGTCTGCTCTGTTCTCCCCGGCAACAGTGTTTCAGGGTGGAGTTTTTTCTCGAATTCTCGAAGTCTTATTCTGGGTTTTTTTTTTTTGGTCTAAATGTGACGCACAGTTCAGATGAGGTGAAGCATTTCTTTATTTTATTTTTAGTTTTTTTTTTTTTTTTTTTAAATCGGGGCTTTTTACGATTTTCGGTAAGTTTGTACAGAAAACGCACGCAATCGCATCGTGTTAACGGAACACGCAGCGGGCCGGAGAGAGAAAGCGCTTTTCAACTGTCGGATACATGAATTAATTTCAGGTTTTTAATTTTTTGACATGCAGTACTGTGTGTGTGTGTGTGTGTGTGTGTGTGTGTGTGTGTGTGTGTGTGTGTGTGTGTGTGTGTGTGTGTCCACACGTTTTCCAGAGCTGTGACGTGTGACCTGCAGTAGGAAAATAAAGGGTGGGGGTGATTCAGGGGTGCATTGTGATTTTCCTTCTTCGTAGCCTTTAAGGATTCGTTGGGGGTGAGAGAGGGGGTGGAGATGTTATCGTCTTATTGAGAAATCCGGTCACCTCTCAAGGTGTCTTTTTATTTTTGTAAACCAAAATGGTTTTTATTGTTTTCATTGAAACGTTCTGTTGTTGCACCTTTTTAATTTTTTCTTTTTAGCCCAAAATGTGTTACTTTAATAGTTAAATGTGCCAAATAACTGTTGCTGATTGATTGATTGATTTATTGATTGATTGATTGATTGATTTATTGATTGATTGATTGATTGATTGAGTGGGAAACCAATGGGAAGCCTCCTTTTCATTTCTGAACTATTTTTTTTTTTTTTTTTTACCCTTCTCACAAAACACACACACACACACACACTCGAGTTCAGACGTAAACTTTGTGGCGTCGAGTCTTTAAAGGGTGCAAAACTGTGACCAAACATTTTAACAGAATGTGTGTGTGTTGTTTGTATTGTGTGTGTGTGTGTGTGTGTGTGTGTGTGTGTGTGTGTGTGTGTGTGTGTGTGTGTGTGTGTGTGTGTGTGTGCGTGCGTGCGTGCGTGCGTGCGTGCGCTCTGGCTTTCCACCACGCTGCCATAGGGACTCTGGACGACAGCATCCAGCGCTACTTATCCACTTCCCACCGTACGTGCGTCCTGTGAGCGTGTGCGCGAGCTCCATTATCTCGCCGTATGTTCACTCCACGGCCGAATTCTCTCCGCTCAAAAAGACGCCGCGCTCGACACGAGAGGCGAATTATGTTTTTTTTTTTTTATTTTCAAAAAAGGATGGCATATAGGAAAAAAAAAAAATAAACAATTCAAAGTATATATAAATATATGTGTATATGAAATGAAAAAAAAATGCTCTAGGTTTATTTAAAAAAAAAATAAAAAAAATTGTAATGTAGAAAATCAAAATGAACTCGTTTTCCGGGAGGGGGGGGGGAGGGGGAGGGAGTTGGTTTTTCTTTTTTTTTTTTTTTTGATGTGAGTATAATTGTTTGTGGTGAAGACTTTCAGCTCAAAATCTTGCACATAAAAGACTTTAGATATTGTACCTGCGAGTTCCAGATGATTATTTTTGTTTAAATACAGGACTCTTTGCTCTTTCGTATTTATTGCGTGCGCGGGGGAGCTCTCTCGCTCCGTCTCCCCTCCACGTTTGGGAGCTCTCTCTCTCTCGCCGAGAGCTCGCTGTAGAAAAATCCTCCGGTTTACACCCATCAGAAACTGTTTTTTTGAGTTGTTTTTTTTTTTGCATATGCCACAGACAAACACAAATACTACTGGCTTTTGGGGTTATTATTGCCATTTAAGGTTCTGATAATACTGATATATAATTGATAATATTATTCAATGATTCTTATTAAATTTATTTTGTTTCAATGATTTATTTTTTTGTTGGTTTTGTTTCATGGTTTTTGGAGACAGGTAGGAACGTTGCGTTGTGTTGGACTGCTTGTAAAAAAAAACAGTTCATGAATAAAAATTCCTTTTTCCGTGTTGCTTCCTGTCACGTTTGCCTTGCTTCTGCCGACTTTTATCTCAAAATATCGGATCCTATTTTTTACACTTTTTTTTTTTGTGAATTTTAAGGTGTGTTTACGTGAGATTATTCGGTAACACTCAGTCCTTCCAGAAAAATGTGTATCGCAGAATATTGCAATATGTTTAAAATCGCAATAATATTGCATCGGGACATAAGTATCGTGATGATATCATATGACGAGGCCTCTGGCGACTCCCACCCCTAATAATTTACATTATCTTTTTTTTTTTTTTTTGAACTTCCTTTATTTGTTATTATCAAGTGCAGTCATACAATATGTCGCAAATTAACATTTTGATGATACAGTATTGATGGCACAGTAAGGTGTCAAGGGCAAGTCTACACATAGAATAGCAGTCCATAGATGTCTTCCATCCTAACAAAAATATATGTGAGGCGAAAAATCCTCATCCCTGCAATACCACATATATATATTTGGTAGATAATACAGACTTTTTACAATACAAATGACCAAAATAAATGATAATTAAGTAAAATAAAAATAAGAAAGATATAGTCTGCATAATAGTCATATCAAATGAAAATGTTGGGGCAGTGGAAGACCATTTATTTAGGAATACATCTACTTTCAAAGGATTATTATCAAAGGATAGATGGAACCACTGAAGATATATCGGTCCTTCCAGAAAAATGTGTATCGCAGAATATTGCGATATTTTTAAAATCACAATAATATTGTATCGGGACATAAGTATCGTGATGATATCGTATGACGAGGCCTCTGGCGATTCCCACCCCTAATAATTTACATTATCAAAGGATAGACGGAACCACTGAAGATATATCGGTCCTTCCAGAAAAATGTTGCGGGGCAAAAATCCTTGATTATGTGGCACGTTTTCTTAAAAAAATGCGATGGAATATGCGGGATATTTATGCAATGAAATTGTGCAAACTTGCAAAAACTTCGGTTTAATGTAAAAGAGAAAAAAGTGATTCCCCCCCCAACACCCTGCTTTTCGATGATGTTCAAGTCGCGTAATTACATCACTTCATAACGCTCCCATGGTAACAGGGGCTAAATGGCTGTCTTTGTGTGAAGTAAACGCAACATTTTTCAACTTTCTGCTAAAATATATTACGGGACTTTTTTGCAACGAAAATGCGGGGGTTAGCGGCGCATATTTTGCGCGGAAATCGGCAACCTATGCGCACTTTGGCTGATTATGCGTTGAATTATGCCATCGCATAATCACGTTTTTCTGGAGGGACTGGACACTCTACTGGAAGGTATCGACATAATCGTGATATGACACTAGCTATGTTTCCATCGACCCGTTTTTATCCGAATTTAGTGATATCGAATGAAAAATGCCGTCATGGAAACAGTAAAATCCGACTGAATTTCATGAATATCGACTCAAATGAAATACGTTCGGTCTCATCGGATTTTTTCTTGATCGATATACGGCTTATGCGATAAACGCTGATGGAAACGTTATTTGCCGAATAAATAATGAATTGCGATCAAGTTTTAGGTCATTTTATGGTTGCAACCCGCAATAAAACGAAGAAGAAGAAGTTTCAGTTCATTTCCGCCCAGTATTTCCGCTCTGTTTGCAAAACAAAAACAGATGTAAGTGGACAAACGAGGAGACGAGATACTTTTTTAATTTAATTTACCAGAAAAATATAACAGCTATTTTAGATAGCAAAAATCTAAGAAACGCATCATTTATCAGGAGCTCCCCCGAAGGAAATGACCAACAGTTACGACAGGGACATTAAACGCTTAACTTGAAAAACTTAGCGTGGTTACGTAATGTATCTAAACAACGATGATCATCACCAGATTGATCATGGTTATATCTTGTCATGAACACTTAAGCCTGTCAAAAAAACTAAATTGAAATCCAACGATTATAGAAGTTATCTCACGTTAATATTTTCTTCATCAGTGGCCGTATTAATATTATTAATATGGCGAGGAAAAAGCTTAACGTGGTTTAATGTACCTAAACAATGATCAATCATCACCAAATTTCTCTCTCATATTACCCATCATAACCACGGAAAACTGTCAAATAATCTAACCCAAAGTCCAATTATTATGGACGTTATCTGACATAAAGCGTTTCTGCTTCACAGCAGGGCAGGGGCAGCTGGGGGTTGACTCTCCACGGTTCTCATTGGCTTTATAAGTCCTAATGTGGAAAAAGCTTAACATGGTTTAATGTATCTAAACAACGATCAATCATCACCAAAACATCCTCTTCTATATTGCTCATCATAACCACTTAAAACGGTCAAATCTAACCCAATGTCCAAATATTATGGACGTTATCTGACACATTAACGTGAGATAACTTCTATAATCGTTGGATTTCGATTTAGTTTTTTTGACAGGCTTAAGTGTTCCTGACAAGATATGACCATGATACATCTGGTGATGATTGATCGTTGTTTAGATATTAAACCATGTTAAAGTGATGGTTCGGAGTAATTCACCCTAGGGTCCTTTGCACCATGACCTCGAGCCAAACACCCCCCCAGAAGCTTTTTTCACCTGGGTCTAACATTGGGAGAGTTAGCGTAGAGTAGCGTAGAGTAGCGTAGAGTAGCGTTAGCCGCTGAATAGCTTAGCGCAGGGGCTAATGGATCCACGTTTGTATCTTGTAAGTTACCCCACTAATAATGCCCAAAATGATACCAAACGTCTACAGTAGTACAAATAGGTTATGCTCTCATAAAACGATGGATTGGAAAGTTTGTAAGTACACCAGAAGTTTATGAACACTTGCCTGCTCTCTTCTGCTCTCTGCTGCTGCTACCTGCAGTTAGACGAGTGCTTAGGGCTGTCTACAAATTACTACCGAAAGAGATAGAACAAAAATATGTATTAATTTAATGATTAAATAAGGTAATGTCTCCAAACTTATCTCAATTATTACTTGTCTCCTGCTAGTTATACTACAGCACTTACCCAAAAAAAAGTTAAATTAAAAAATATTTTTGTTGCATCTCTTTTGTGTTGTAATTTGTAGATGTCCCTAAGCACTCGTCTTACAGCAGCAACAACAACAGCAGAGAGCAGAAGCCAGCAGGGCAAGTGTTATTTACATAAACTTCGTGTTGGGTACTTACAAACTTTCCAATCCATCGTTTTATTAGAGCATAACCTATTTGTACTACTTGTAGACGTTTGGTATCATTTCGGGCATATTAGTGGGGTAACTTACAAGATACAAATGTGGGTCCATGCAGCCCCGCTAAGCTATTCAGCTGATAACGCTTACTCACGCCTAACTCTCCCAATGTTAGACCCAGGTGAAAAAAGCTTCTGGGGGTGTTTGCCGAACGGTCAGGGTGCAAAGGACCCTAGGGTGAATTACTCCAAACCATCACTTTAAGCTTTTTCACGTTAAGCGTTTTAGAACGTCCCCTACGACAAGCCGTGGGACGTCCTGCGGAGTAAATGGAAGGCGCTCAAACAGCGATACACAGCTCAAAAAAGAGAGTTGTCTCGCAGCGGTGCCGGAGGGAAAATAAAAGGCAAGTTCCACCTTTTTGATGAGCTGGAGCCAAAGATCCTCAGCCAAAGGCCCATCGGAGCTTAGGCTATAGCTTGGCTTCTAAAATTAACAACTACTTTTGTCTCGCAAAATTTTGTTCGCAAAAGTTCGCTTGAATCTTGTGCGATTCAGTTCAAAAATGAATGGAAACACCATAAAATGTCTCAAATCAATTCGATATACCAATTTAATCGCAAAACAGCATGTGACGTCATTACGCAACAGGTTTTTATTCGCTTTAAAGCTGTTGGATGGAAACACGCTTTCACCAGCTTTATTTGCATGAGATTTTTTACCGAACTTCAGATAATTCGATTGACAAGTGGATGGAAACTTAGCTACTGTCGTGAACGTTTCATAAACGTTATAAACAAGTCATGAATGTTTATGACTTCTGTCATTATGTGTCATTCAGTTTTTGTCATGACAAGTTAACATTGTTTGGGTTGTCTTGATTACGACAACTTGACATTAATCAAAGTGACATTACCAGAAGTTGTCTTGGTCATGACAACTTGACATAATGTCATCCTGTTTAATGTCAAGTTGTCTTAATAAGGACACTCCAAAGAACTTTAATGTGAAGTTGTCATTACAAAGACATCCCAAACTAATTTAATGTCAACTTGTCATGACCACGATAACATCTGGTAATGTTACTTTGATTAATGTCAAGTTGTCATAATCAAGGCAACCCAAACAATGTCAACTTGTCATGACAAAAACCGAATTGTTTGGGTGGTCTTGATTACGACAACTTGATATTAATCAATGTTGAAACTTGAATAACATAATGTCATCCTGTTTAATGTCAAGTTGTCTTAATAAGGACACTCCAAAGAAATGTAATGTCAACTTGTCATGACCAAGACAACTTCTGGTAATTTCACTTTGGTTAATATCAAGTTGTCATGACCAAGACAACCCAAACAATGTCAACTTGTCGTGACAAAAAACGAATGACGCTTAATGACAGAAGTCATAAACATTTACGACTCGTTTATAACGTTTATGACACGTTCATGACGGTGTGATGTCATGGTTATGACCGTGTCATGTCACAGTTATGTCGATACCTTCAAGTGTTACCGACTATTCCTTGAAAAGTTGTTGGCATTTTATGCCGGTTGGGTATGTTGGCCATAAAATCTTTCTCTGGTCTGAAATTGGTTACAACCCCAAGTACATTTACTCCTTGCTTAGTCCTGTACGTCAAGTAAAGTACTACTTTGCGGTACTTGTACTTAAGTATTTCCACTTTCTGCCACTTAACTCCTGACATCTTGGAGGGAAATATTGTCCTTTTTACTGCACTATACGTATTTGACAACTTTAGTTGCTTTCCAGATTCAGATGAATAAAACAACAGACTTTGGGCGCCTGGGTAGCTCAACTGGTAGAGCGTGCGGCCCGTGTACAGAGGCTCAGTCCTTGTCGCCATGGGTTCGTGTTCGATTCCGACCTGCGGCCCTTTGCTGCATGTCTTTCCCCCTCTCTCTCTTGTTTCATGTCTAAGCTGTCCTCTCAAAGAAAGGCCTTAAAGGAACACGCCGACTTATTGGAACTTTATCTTATTCACCGTAACCCCCAGAGTAAGACAAGTCCATACATACCCTTCTCATCTCAGTGCGTGCTGTAAGGCTGTCTGACGGCTCCAGCAGCATCAGCCCATCACAGATCAGGCAGGTGAATGGTTCCAGTAATCCTACTGCTCCAAATAAGTGACAAAATAACGCCAACATGTTCCTATTTACATGTTGTGATTTGTAGAATCACAGAGACACAGCCATCTTCTAACCGTAAACAAACCGGAACTATACTCTCCGCTGTGACTGTGCAAATCACAACATGTAAATAGAAGACTATATTGGCGTCTATTCACTAATCTCGTCCGGAGCAGTAGGCTAGTTGGAACCAGTTACCTGCAGGATCTGTGCTGGGCTAAGCTAATGCTGGAGCTGTCAGACAGCCTTACAGCATGCACGGAGATGAGAAGGGTATGTATGGACTTGTCTAACTCTGGGGGTTACGGTGAATAAGCTAAAGTCCCAATAAGTCGGCCAGTTCCTTTAAATGGCAAAAAATTATCTTAAAAAAAAATAATACAAAAGTACTTTGACGCTAATATGTTTTGTACTTTACACTTAAACTTCTGAGCAACATCTGTGGTAAACATAAGATTTAAAGTGGTGCTTTTGCACGATTCTTTGTGGAGAAACTCACTTTTACAGATGATAAATGCATTTATATTGCACTTTTTTTGCCCTAAGACCAGTTGTGTAGTATAGGTAATGTATTGTAGTAAGTATACTGTACTGTATATGTATGGGCCTAAATATATATGGGCCAGAATGGGCATATCATAATGGGGGGCCTGGGTGTCCTCCCCCAGGGAAATTTTGAGCATCAAAGACTTCATTTCCTGCATTCTGATACACTTTTATGCACCAATTTACCGTGGAAATACCTTTATTTATTTTATGTGAAGAAATAAAACCGATGACAATTCAAAATATATAAAAATTATAATGGAAAGTATGTTACGTGTCATCACGCATTTTAAAGTGGGTATATGGAAATCCTGGAGCTTTCTTGGTGGGTATACTGTGTATACCTGCGTATCACATAGACTACACCACTGTTAACGACCAGTCAAAGCAAACTAAATGAGTCGACTGAAAATGTCTTTATTCATAGACATCCCTACACTTTGAGTAAAAAGTAAGTGTTGTTTTGAGTAGGGCTGCACAAATATTCACAATTTTATCAAACTGCAACATGGACTATAGCAGTGTTTCTCAAATGGGGGTCGGTGTACCCCTTGGGGTACTTTGGAGTACTGTAGGGGGTACGTGAGATTCATTTTTGAAATGTTAATCTCAAATATATCAGTCATGCATAATTCATCAAATTAATTCAGTTATGGATTCTAAAAATTTGAAGTAACATGTAAGTGTGTTTCAGTTACAAGCTTGTTAAGTAAATCAGACACTAATGGTGCAGAGCTGTAATGTACCTCTTCATATAGCCTTTTTTTCTACCAAAAATGCATTGTACTCGTCAGGGGGTACTTCGCTAAAAAATATTTCAAAGGGGGGTACATTATTGAAAAAAGTTTGAGAACCACTGGACTAGACCAATGTCCAAATCGCAGGGGCAGAGCGCAATATTAGTAAAAGGCTAAATGTGTCAAACCATTCTGAATGAAGTATTGTGGTGCTACAGAGACGTCCCGGCCTACAAATCCTAACCTACAGACTTTGTTTGGTACAGATTCTGTCCAAAATCACACTATAGTTATTTAGATTTTTGGAATTTTGATATTATTTACTGAAAATGAGAATAATGGTAAAAAAAAAGATCATTTCCTCCAATATCTTGAATCATATCGCAATCACAATATTAGTCATATGATAAAGGCCCCTAATCAAAACGTGTCAAAATTTAGACTTACAATAGTCATGTTTTCATCTCATTATCAAGACTTTAAAAATATCGCATAAAAGAAATTGCGAATTAGAAGCGTTTTCCATCAACTGGTTTAGAGCGAATAAACTAGACTACCCAAAGCGTAGTTTGGTCACAAGTTGACCTTACGCGTGGTTGTAGGTTGCAAACCGGCTTGCGAAATCAAAGAGTTTAGAAGCTAAGTTCTTTGGCTAAATGGAGAGAGGTAGCATTGGACAAGCTGGCCACCTGTGCCGAATACAGGGTTGTGGCAGAGACATTTGGTGTCAGCGAGACAACAGGCAGGGCCGTACGATTCATGCTGTTGAACCAATCTGTCAATTTACCCGACGTGTCTGAGGCACAGGCTATAGCGCACCTCATGTACACGACGCACCTTGTGCCACAAGTGTACGGCACCCTGGACAGGACCATAGACAGTATATAAGAATGGACCACCAGACCCCCTGTCTCTGGACCAGAGACCAGTGAAGGATATCAGAAGTCTCTTTCCCGGTGCTGGCTGAGCGTTACTGAGCAGCCTCCAACTGAGCTTGAAGACGTAGATGTGACGTGAGCAACCTGTCAGAAAGTGTGAAGTCTTCTGGTAGCTGTGCCGAGAGAAATCTCAATCATTCCCAATCTTACAGAGACGGAGAGCGTAGGTATATGTAAGGAGATAACATGGGCACAGGCTAATTACTGATCACTAACATGCTAGTTAACATTAGTAATTAAACCTAAACAGCTAATGGAAGTCCAAACTGCCTGTGAGCTTCTCCTGTACTATACGGTAATTCCTCTACTGTGTGACAGTAAGTCTCTTGGTTATGACCCAATCGTTAGCCTATTTTTATAAAAGCGTCTGCTACGGAGCCATAACGTGAGGTACAAGGTAATTGATCCTTTTATACATTGTCGTGTTTCTTTAGAAATAAACAACGGACAAATAGAGTCTTTAAACTCTTCAGATGTAAAGTTATTCGCTGTCAAAGTGGCGCCAAAATGAATGGGAGTCAATGGGATGCTAATGGGAGGTGATGGCTTGGTAGCATCAAAATGGCGCCATAGAAGGTTTGAGTTCTGAAGCGAAGCTTACCCCCTTGGACGGGACCCGTATCCCAATCCTTCCCCCATCCGATGGATACCGGGACTGTAGTCATGTGACTTACATGTTAGCTTATTCAGCAAATCTGTTTCCATCTCCAATTTTGCACATTAACTCTTTTTCGAAAAAAAAAAAGGCAAAAACCACCTCAAACGAGCGTAAAAACTTTTTGTTGCGAATTTGAGGAAGTTTTTTTTCGGATTTTGCGGTTTCATCAACATTTTCTAATGCTTTGATAGAAACATGACTTATGAGTGCTTTTATTTTGTAGGTTGACATGGCTGAAAAGAGCTTCCATACATGAAGTGTTCATTGTAGTGCTGCACTCTTAACCTGCGAACATTACTCCAAATCATGACATTAAAATCGACATCTGAGCTCTTCAGACCTGTCAGAAAGTAATTTGAAGTTCTGGTTATTTCCTCGAATCTTCCAGATGTTTGCAGATGATGTTATTTTGTCCCGTTGCTTCAAACTGAGCAGTTAACGGAGGATCCGCCAAACACTGAGTTTCTCTCATAAGTTTTCATCACCAACCAACAGCCAGAGGTGGAGCGACGAGCCCCCGTCCTGTGAGGAAAAGTAAGTGTAAAGTGGTGAGTCAGGTTTTTTTATTCGTCGCTAAATCCACAATTAAAAGATTGGACGTCTCCATACGCTCTAAGAAATAAATCCAAAACACAAAATATGTACAAACGTTTTTCCTATGATGTTATTGTCTGTACTTAGACTACCGGTCAAAAGTTTGGGGTCACTTATAGCCGGGACACACCAGCCAGACGGCCGACCCTCGGCAGTCAAAACCAGTCGAGATGATCAGTCGGGTCCCCGAGGTCCAAAAAAAAACTGCCTCGGGACACACTGAGGCGACACCGACTTGAGAAACGTAATACGTCTCCATAGCAGCAGGCGGCGCTACTCTGTGTTGTTGCCCAAGAAATGAAAACCGGCAGCTGATTGGACGAACGCGTCACATGGGTTTGTTTTCTCCAGAAATTCAAAGCCAGACTGTCATGGCGGCTCGTTCAGAATACGATATCTCATATCGTACTAAAATAGTTCAAAGGAACGTGTTTCTGGAAACATTTTAAGAGAGAAATAGGCCGTGTGTGTGTGTGTGTGTGTGTGTGTGTGTGTGTGTGTGTGTGTGTGTGTGTGTGTGTGCGCGTGCAGTTGCTGAATCTGTCTTCATTTCAGATCAACAAAGGTCAGTTTAAAAGATTTTCATCAGATTTTGAGAGACTCTAGTCACCTCATTCTGCTCGCCATTTCCTGGTGAGTCCCGACTGCCCTGCCGCCGACTGAACGTGTCAGGTCGGCCAAAATGAACGCCGACAGCCCGCCAGACTGACGACAGCACGGGACACACCGAACAGACTCGAGTCACCGACCTCGCCAGACTGTCCCACGGCCGATTATCGGCCCGGTGTGTAGCTGCCTTAAGAAATGTCCATTCCAGACAGAACACCAGCTGAGATCAGTTGCATTGCTTTTTTAACCAGGGCAGCAGTTTTCAGATTACATTATGTGCTTACATAATTGCAAAAGGTGGCTGATCTTTAATGCAATATCTACATCGCCCATTATCAGCAAACATTCATCCAACGGTCCAAAGGCCCATTCTGTTCACTAATCTGATATCATGTTAAAAAGACTAACTGAGAAAACACTGGAGAACTCTTTTGTAATTATATAAGCACATAATGTAATCTGAAAACTGCTGCCCTGATTAAAAAAACAATGCAACTGATCTCAGCTGGTATTCTGTCTGGAATGGACATTTCTAAGTGACCCCAAACTTTTGACCGGTAGTGTAAGTACAATGTTGACATACTTGTACTTTACTTCAGTATGTCCATTCTATACTACTTTATACTTTTACTCCAGTACATTTATTGACACTTTTACATTTGTTACTTTTACACAAAAAAGTGTAACACCAGCAACATTTTCACTTCAGTAGTCTTGGCGTTTCTACTTTTTGTCAGTAAATGATCTAAATACCTCCTGCGCGGGGCGCCTGGTAAGCTTACCTGGTAGATCATGCGCCCCGTGTACGAGAGGTTCGGTCCCCACCGCAGCGGCCGCGGGTTCAATTCCGTCCTTCACTTTTCTGTCTTGTTCCTGGTTCCTGGAAAAGATGAAGAGATTTAGGTTTTGTAACAGGAGGATGGGAATGGAGAGACATTTCCTTCTTGATAGAGCTGTGTAGATTGAATTATTACTTTATGTCATCACTGTTATTATTACTTCAACTTCTGCAAAGGCTGCATGTCATTCTCCCTCTCTCTCCCCTCTCATGTCTAAGCTGTTATATCAAATAAAGGCCTAAAATGGCACACACAGAAAAAGAAATCTTAAAATAAAAAAGCTTTCTACTTTGGTTAAATGGATCCAATTAATTTGGAAACAAAGAAATAAAAAAATGCATGTAAACAGGATTCATAGATAGCAAATTAAAGTATAAAATGGACAGATGTTTTATTCCTGCAGGTGTGTGGCGCTCTGGGTTTTTTAAACAATAACTTAATAAAAAAAAAAAACTACCTAGGGGCGCTCTCATAGCTCACCTGGTAGAGCGTGTGCACCATGTGCCGGGGTTCAGTCCTTACCACAGCGGCCACAGGTTCGATGGCCAACCTGTGGCCCTTTGCTGCATGTCATCCCCGTCTCTCTCCCACTTTCCTGCCTTAATCTGTCCTATCAAATAAAGGCAACAAAAGCCATACCTGCCAACATTTGGTTTTCAAAATCCGGGAGA
Source organism: Perca fluviatilis (assembly GCF_010015445.1). Lineage (NCBI taxonomy): Eukaryota > Metazoa > Chordata > Actinopteri > Perciformes > Percidae > Perca > Perca fluviatilis. The sequence goes on along the minus strand of NC_053128.1, from coordinate 30,953,766 downwards.
TTTTGATTTGTGCGGGAGCATCGTGGCGCGGGGGTGTTTACAGTTTACCTACAGTGTACCATAAGTGTTAAGTGTATTATTTAGTTTTAAAGGTCCCATGACATGGTGCTCTTTGGGTGCTTTTATATAGACCTTAGTGGTCCCCTAATACTGTATCTGAAGTCTCTTTTATATAGACCTTAGTGGTCCCCTAATACTGTATCTGAAGTCTCTTTTATATAGACCTTAGTGGTCTCCTAATACTGTATCTGAAGTCTCTTTTATATAGACCTTAGTGGTCTCCTAATACTGTATCTGAAGTCTCTTTTATATAGACCTTAGTGGTCCCCTAATACTGTATCTGAAGTCTCTTTTATATAGACCTTAGTGGTCCCCTAATACTGTATCTGAAGTCTCTTTTATATAGACCTTAGTGGTCTCCTAATACTGTATCTGAAGTCTCTTTTATATAGACCTTAGTGGTCCCCTAATACTGTATCTGAAGTCTCTTTTATATAGACCTTAGTGGTCCCCTAATACTGTATCTGAAGTCTCTTTTATATAGACCTTAGTGGTCCCCTAATACTGTATCTGAAGTCTCTTTATATAGACCTTAGTGGTCCCCTAATACTGTATCTGAAGTCTCTTTTATATAGACCTTAGTGGTCCCCTAATACTGTATCTGAAGTCTCTTTCCCGAAATTCAGCCTTGGTGCAGAATTACAGCCACTAGAGCCAGTCCCACAATGAGCTTTCCTTAGGATGTGCCATTTCTGTGTCTGTAGCTATTGAGGAGGAGAGAGGGGGGGGCAACATGGAGGGTGGGGGTGTGGTCTTGACCAACTGCCACTTTGCTCGTTTGAAAGCCATGATGTCTCTCTCTCTCTCTCTCTCATGGGTGGGCCAAATTCTCTGGGTGGGCAAAGCAGAGAAAGGGGAGGTAACCTTGCTCCTTATGACCTCATAACAAGCAGATTCCAAAACGGCTCATCTGAGCTTTCATTTTCTCAAAGGCAGAGCAGGATACCCAGGGCTCGGTTTACACCTATCACCATTTCTAGCCACTGGGGGACCATAGGCAGGCTGGGGGAACTCATATTAATGTTAAAAAACCACATAAAGTGAAATTTTCATGCCATGGGACCTTTAATGTGCTGGGTACTGTCATTTTTCCTGCCGTGCGCTACATTAAAATCAATGCGACACACCTTAATAAAAGCGTGGAGGTTGTTGATATGACAAGGGTAAGATGCATGTCAGTTGTTGCTCCCAACACCGTTGAAATTTACAGCTAGATTTCGATTTCTTTGCAGGAACACCGCCTTCACCTGCCACGTTTATCGGCTCGCTTTCGGGTCTGAACTAGGGATGGGCGTATCGATCCTGTGGTATCGATAGATCGATATACTTACGCTACTCATTTGGCATCGATTTCCTTAAAAAAATATCGATATAAACTAAAAAATAATAATTGGGGGTGTATGCATCACTTTCAGCTGTTTTAGATTACTTACTTAAATTAGTATGTGCCGGGACACCCCTGTACCTGGCGGCGTATTGAGCTGGCCCATGTCACGTGACAGGAGACGAGCGAATGAGCGTCAACGTGCGACACAGCCGACAGCGACACAGCCAAGGCCAGCCCAGCACGAATGCGGGAGCATTTCTTTTCTTTTTTTGAGAAATAAGAAAAGTGAAAATGTGTATGTTTTTGTTCATATTTAATTTATTTCATTCATATTTATGTTATTTATTTTAATTTTAATTTTATTATGTATTGACCATAATACATTTTGTATAAATGGTCTGTATTTGTCTTAAATGTAATAATATTTTTACTGACAAAAATTGCCAATAAGAAATTAACGGTATCGATATCGATGAAAATGCAAGAAAAATGATCTATCGTATCGAATCCTAAAAGTGTGGTATCGCCCATCCCTAGTCTGAACTTTCCGCGAAGCTTGCGCAGAGATCAACTGCGCAACTGGGTTATAGGTTGCCAGGTTGGGGTGACAAATGTGTTGAAAATTGTATGGTGTGTGGATTGTGTGAATAGGATGTTTCATACAAGATCTGGCAACTGGTCAACATTAGACAAACATATCGGTCCCATTATTTATAAAGGAATGCAAATTACGGGAGTTTCCGGGAGAAATAACAAACCGGGAGGGGTCCGGGAGATAGGGCTAAAAAAAACGGGAGAAACCCGGGAAGAACGGGAGTGTTGGCAGCTATGCTAAAAGCCCCGAAAAATGTTCTTAGAAACATGCTTTTATGAAATGATTCAGTACTAAACTACTAATCTACCCAGTATAGAAAAGGCTCTAGCTAAACTCCAACATTAAATTGCTCTCACATGTATTCTTTAGTGATTAAAAAGCAATAATGTGACTCTGAAATGATCACTTATGTTTTGGTACTTTTAAGTAAGACTTGGCTTTTGAATTTCTACTTTTTACTTCAGTAAAGGGTCGAAGTACTTCTTCCAGCTCTGGCTGAATTAATCTGATTTCATTTGGGAACGAACAAATCATATTCACGTTAACGGGATTTATTCAGATAGCAAAATAAAGAACAAAATAAGTTTTATTCCTGCAGAGTCTGCCTGCAGGTGCGTGGTGCAGAACTGGCCGGGGTAATGAAGTCATAGGGTTTAAATGCTGTGGCAAGCAAATATTTGTTGTTAAGATGTACATAATTCCTAAAAAAAAGTTGTATCATGTGGACGGGCAGACATTACTTTGTTGTTGTCATTACTTACAACTCCTCATGGGGGGAGACAGAAACTACGTACTGTAGCTTTAAGGATCTTTAATCCATAATTTTTTCAAATGCTATCAAATTGAATAAAACACCCAAATTCAATCTAAGTAGGGAACTGATCATTTATTTTACTTGTGAAGAGTAATGTTTTTTTATTTATTTTTTTTATATTTTACCTTAAAGTATTGTGCATATTTTTTTATTGAAACAAGATCCCCCAAATCCGTCCCCGTGCAAATTTTGTGCTGGCCCCCATATTAATTTAGGTTCACGATAAATTTTGGCACGCCTAGTTGTGCGTCAAAACAAAAACGACTGGAAAGAAGAATTTTTGGCAGATTTTACTGACTTTTAGACTCCGAAGTTCACACACAAGTGGCACAACCCGGAGAGCTTTCATATTCAGGGTGTGAAACAGGTTGTTGTGAGTCGGCTGTGTGTGAAAAATTAAGAATTAAAAAATGTAATCAAAATGCTTCTTTTTTTTTTTTTTTTTTTACTTGATTTGCTAAATTCTATGATGGCGAAGGGATTTCTTTCCTGACTTATTTAGAGCTTCATGTGGACCTGAACTTTAAATAATTTAAAATAAATTAAAGCATGTCATTAAACTTCACATGACTGGCCCAAATGTTCAATGTTCAAATTTTCCAGCGTGGCCCTTTAGTGAAAATGAGTTTGCCCCCCCCTGTCCCACCGGAAGAGGACGGACTTCTCTCTATATGAACGTATATTATTACAATTATTTAAATGTTTTTTTCTCCTTTAATAACTCCATGTTCCTGATGATACTTACACACTTTTACTGAAGTTACATTATCACTGCAGGACCTTGAACTGGTAACAGAGTATATCTACTGTGTGGTATTAGTACTTTTACTGAAGTTACATTATCACTGCAGGACCTTGAACTGGTAACAGAGTATATCTACTGTGTGGTGTTAGTACTTTTACTGAAGTTACATTATCACTGCAGGACCTTGAACTGTGTAACAGAGTATATCTACTGTGTGGTATTAGTACTTTTAATTCACCTCTCTCTCCTCTCTTCCTCTCTCTCCCTCTTCCCTCTCTCCCACCTCTCTCCTCTTCCCTCTCTCTCCCACCTCTCTCTCCCTCTCCCTCTCTCCCCTTCCCTCTCTCTCCCACCTCTCTCCCTCCCTCTCTCCCTCTTCCCTCTCTCTCCCACCTCTCTCCTCCTTCCTCTCTTCCTCTCTCTCCCTCTCCTCCTCTCTCCCTCTTCCTCTCTCCTCTCCTCCTCCCTCTTCCCTCTCTCTCCTCTTCCCTCTCTCCACCTCTCTCCCCTCTTCCCTCTCTCTCCCTCTCTCTCTTCCCTCTCTCCCTGTTCCTCTCTCTCCACCTCTCTCTCCCTCTTCCCTCTCTCCCCTCTTCCCTCTCTCCCTCTCTCCTCTCTTCCCTCTCTCCTCTTCCCTCTCTCCCTCCTCCTCTCTCCCTTCCTCTCTCCCCTCTTCCCTCTCTCTCCCCTCTCCTCCTCTCTCCCCTCTTCCCTCTCTCCCTCTCCTCCTCTCTCCCCTCTCTTCCCTCTCTCCCTCTCCTCCTCTCTCTCCCTCTCCTTCTCTCTCCCTCTCTCTCCTCTCTTTCCTCTCTCTCCCCTCTCCTCTCCTCCCTCTCCCTCTTCCTCCCCTGTCTTCCCTTTCTTTCCCTTCTTCCCTCTCTCCCCTCTCCTCCTCTCTCTTCCTCTTCCTCCCCTCTTCCTCTCTCGCTCCCTCTTCCCCTCTTCCTCCCCTTTTCCTACTCTTTCTCTCTCTTTCCCCCCTTCCCTCTCTCCCCCTCCCCCTTTTCCTCCCCTCTCTCTTTCTCTTCCTCCCCTCTCTTCCCCTCCCCCTTTTCCTCCCCTCTCTCTTTCTCTTCCTCCCTCTCTTCCCTCTTTCCCCTCTTCCTCCCTTTTCTCTCTCCCCTCTCTCTCTCCCCTACCCTCCCTCCCCTCCCCTCTTCTTCCCCTCTCCCCTCCCCTCTCCCTCCCCCCTCTCTCCCCTCCCCTCTCTCCGTCAGCTGGAGCTGTCAGTCAAACTGAACAGCTGACGCGTTGCAGATCTGCACATGTGCACTTGCGTCAGGAACAGCTGACGTCCATTATCACCCTCCCTCACATTCACACACTTTATAGAAAACTAAAACGTCTCACCAACAGCTGATACAGTCATAGAAAACATGTAATAAATTTAACTTTTTAACACTTCTTATCGTCTGGAGGTGTCAAAATGTTCACCAAAACAGCGTCATTTACCCCCCGGTCCCTCTGTGCCCCTGTCCCCCTGTCCCTGCTCTGTGTCAGATATTTATAGAGGAGTCGTCTGCCTAATCGCTGCGTGTGATTGGCTGCAGAGACCCCCTCTCTATTTCGGACTCGGCCCTGCCCCAGCGCGTGTGCGTGTGTCTGCGGGGATGTTTGTGTGCCAGCGGGACTCTCAGGATTTTGTCATCTGGATCTTTTAGCCGCTTTCTTTGCAAGTTTCTTTGGAAGGTATGCTGCCGTGTGTTCAATGTGGTGTTAACTGTCCAGCGTACATAGATATTTAGACACAATGACATTCACAAAAGGTTTTATTTAGAGAAGATCTGAGCTGAGAGAGAGAGGGAGAGAGGGAGGGAGAGAGGCCTGTATTGGGCCCTGTGTGCTGCGAAAGCTGGACTGTGATTTGTGATTTAACTTTGGCTTCAGACAGAATATAACAGCAGCTCAGATACAGCCTGCTTCACTAACGATAATTATCATCGTCGATCAATCCATGGATTATTTTTCTGGATGAATGGATTAGTTGTTTTGGTCTCTAAAATGTCAAAAAAATGTTGAAAAAGAACGACGATGATGGCTTGTTGTGTTCACAACTCAAAGATATTCAGTTTCCTGTCACAGAGGAGAGAAGAAACTAGAACAATATTCACATTTAACAAAGCTGGAATCACACAAGTTTTGCTGCTGACTCGTACTGATTAGTGGATTAACATGTTGTTGGTGATTAATTTAATAGTTGACAACTAATCGATTCATCTTTGCAGCTCTAGTTGGATTGATTTTTGGTGGACATTTCTAGAGACTTCTCATGGGTCATAAATGTGTCCATTCATGTGTGAGATCTTCAGTTTAAAACAAGTACTGTTGCTCATTCAGGATCTGGAGAAAAAGGGGGTCAACTGACTCAATTTAAAGTCAAAGCTGGAGAAAATAAGATTAGTTTTCAACTTATTGAACTAATCGCCAAGTATTTTGATCATCGATTAATCGGTTTGAGGCATTTTTGAGTCAGAACTTCTCTGATTCCAGCGTGTTAAATGTGAATATTGTTCTAGTTTCTTCTCTCCTCTGGGACAGTAAACTGAATATATTTGAGTTGGGGACAAAACAAGACATGTGACGGAGTCATCTTGGGCTTTTGTGAAACACTGATCCACATTTTTACCATTTGACAGACCAAACAACCAATCCACTCATCCAAGAAAATAATCGACAGATTTATCGACGCTGAAATCAATCGTTGGTTGCAGAGAGAGTTTGTGGTGTCCTGTTGAAATTAGCCGTGGAGTTGTTTACAGCGACCGACCCAACCGGGCGTCTATCCGTGGTGCTTACAGGCCAAGGTTGGAAAGGGGGGAGGGGAAGGGAGGGGGGTCAAACTGTCTGTCCCAGATTCAAATGCAGTTAACCAGACTAGAGGTTTAGAGTGAGAAACATGCCATCATAATGAGACACATACTTAATCGGCAGCTTTCAGAGTGCAGAGCCAACACATTCTCACTCCCATCGCTTAAAATATGGACGCTTGGTCAGGTGCCTTCGGTGTTGTTATTGGCGCTAAAAGTCTCCTTTAGCGTCAGAGCTAAACCTGTTTTATCTAAACGCGCTGGGTCGGGACTATTGGTGTCACTTTTGACGCAGTTAGGTTTAGGATAAGATTGTGGGTGGGCTTAAAGGTGGACAAGAACGGGACAGTTGGGTTTAGATAAAGAAGAACGGGACAGTTGGGTTTAGATAAAGAAGAACGGGACAGTTGGGTTTAGGTAAAGAAGAACGGGACAGTTGGGTTTAGGTAAAGAAGAACGGGACAGTTGGGTTTAGGTAAAGAAGAACGGGACAGTTGGGTTTAGGTAAAGAAGAATGAGACAGTTGGGTTTAGGTAAAGAAGAATGAGACAGTTGGGTTTAGATAAAGAAGAACGAGACAGTTGGGTTTAGGAAAAGAAGAACGGGACAGTTGGGTTTAGGTAAAGAAGAACGGAACGGGACAGTTGGGTTTAGGTAAAGAAGAACGGGACAGTTGGGTTTAGATAAAGAAGAACGGGACAGTTGGGTTTAGATAAAGAAGAACGGGACAGTTGGGTTTAGATAAAGAAGAACGGGACAGTTGGGTTTAGGTAAAGAAGAACGGGACAGTTGGGTTTAGGTAAAGAAGAACGGGACAGTTGGGTTTAGGTAAAGAAGAACGGAACGGGACAGTTGGGTTTAGGTAAAGAAGAACGGGACAGTTGGGTTTAGATAAAGAAGAACGGGACAGTTGGGTTTAGATAAAGAAGAACGGGACAGTTGGGTTTAGGAAAAGAAGAACGGGACAGTTGGGTTTAGGAAAAGAAGAACAAGACAGTTGGGTTTAGATAAAGAAGAACGGGACAGTTGGGTTTAGGTAAAGAAGAACGGGACAGTTGGGTTTAGATAAAGAAGAACGGGACAGTTGGGTTTAGGAAAAGAAGAACGGGACAGTTGGGTTTAGATAAAGAAGAACGGAACCAGTTGGGTTTAGATAAAGAAGAACGGGACAGTTGGGTTTAGATAAAGAAGAATGAGACAGTTGGGTTTAGATAAAGAAGAACGGGACAGTTGGGTTTAGATAAAGAAGAACGGGACAGTTGGGTTTAGATAAAGAAGAACGGGACAGTTGGGTTTAGGAAAAGAAGAACGGGACAGTTGGGTTTAGGAAAGAGAAGAACCGACAGTTGGGTTTAGGTAAAGAAGAACGGGACAGTTGGGTTTAGGTAAAGAAGAACGGGACAGTTGGGTTTAGATAAAGAAGAACGGGACAGTTGGGTTTAGGAAAAGAAGAACGGGACAGTTGGGTTTAGATAAAGAAGAACGGGACAGTTGGGTTTAGATAAAGAAGAATGAGACAGTTGGGTTTAGATAAAGAAGAACGGGACAGTTGGGTTTAGATTAAGAAGAACGGGACAGTTGGGTTTAGGTGGGGTTTAGGTAAAGAAGGCAGCTTGTCTTTTATTTTTTAATGGAAGTCAATTCATTCTGCAAGTTGAAGTCTTGTCTTGCCAAAAAAAGAGAAATATGGACATATTTTCTAGTTCTTGTGAGTACTCTGGCAGCAGTATTATATACGAGTTGGACCGAGTGTTTTGGGGCAGCCCAACTGACTGGAAACAAAATGCGCTAAGCTCCGGACACGGTGACAGTGGCTTTATTGGGCGATTTAAAACCTGCCATTTTCAGCGTGTAACGTTAGCTTCTTAGCTTCTTAGCTCTTGTTCTCAAGGCTTATCCTATTATGGAGAAAATACAGAGTATGTATGGTTTTGTCACTCAAGGTTCTGAGAATAATAAAACGCCTTTTGATATTGCATCACACCAATGCATTGTGGCTAAAAGCGTCCATCACGACAGGGTATCAAAAGCTGAACACTTTTTATCCAAAACATGATGAAATGACCATGAAATAGTAAAGGCTTTTAATTATACACAAGACTGAGAGTGCCTTGGATTTCTCTTTTTTTATTCAAATGTAAAAAAATCTGAAAATCACGCTTTGGTTAAAGTGCTCACAACTGACACAGATTGACTAATGTGACACGTTATGAGGGGTCACAAGTAGACATAGCTTTTTTTATTAATGTAGGCTACTATCGTTGATCTAGACCACATGTGTCAAAGCTTTTTTGGCCCCTTTTATCTTTTTGTCGCTATTGTTAGACATTTTGTGGGCTTTTTTCAACGTTATTTACCCTTTTCTAGATGTTTTGGGGATTTTTTATGAAAACATTTGGCGTTTTGGTGCTTTTCTCAACGTTTTTGGCGCTTTTGTCCGTAATTTTTTACTGCTATTTCTGACATTTCTGGTGCTATTTTCAATGTTTTTCATTTCATGTCTGGCCCTCGATGTAATTCTCTTTTTCCAGTGTGGCCCTTAGAGAAGTTGAGTTTGACACGTGTGATCTAGACTATTTTGGCCCCAATGTCAGTCCTTTAATAGTGCACATTCTCTGACTTGCTAGCTTTTTCTGGATCTTTAATTAATCTTAATTCATCTGCCTCCTCAGCAGATTGAGTTATTTAGTTTCATTTCACTTTACTGAGAACACTCCTTACAGCTCTGAATTATCCACCGACTGCAACATGTCAGACCTTAATTTTGTCAGGACGTTTCCAAAAACATAATGGAGATTTTTTAAAAGCTAACAAAAAAGTTGATTGATGACACCCGAAATGAAAATGAAAAACAATAACGATAACAAAATGTAAAAGGGTTTAAAACTGTCAAGATGTTTAAAATATAAACTCAGCTAACATTACGTGTGACTTTTTCCTAAAGACATGATAGCGTCTCTAACAGCAGGACGAAGAGACGGTTTCTTAAAGGTCCAGTGTGTGGGAATTTCTCTCGTCTAGCGTTGAGATCATATATATATATATATATATATATATCAACTCTCTCTCGCCACGCAGTTCACAGTAGGTATTACAGCTACGGTAACCTTCACACTTCAAAAAGCCGCTCTCTTGCTCTTTTCAATCTCCTTTTTCTTTTTCTGGGCGAAGAAGAAGAAGACTCCTGTTCCTGAAATTTGGATTTTGAGTACATGTGGTCCTCCATGTTACCCATTAGCAGCATTAGCAGCAGCTGTGAGTTTATCATGGGACAGCGAAAACTCGAAAGGCGGAGCAGTATGTCCTGTATGTCCCTTACAGGCTAACGTATTTCAAGATGGAGCATGAATATGGAGCGTCTACTCTAGTTCATGCAAACGCAAATGTAAAATTCCAAGCCAATAGGAATACTTGGAGTTGATGGAGGAGGTAAATATTCATGAAAAAGGACAAGTTGGTGAAACGGGCAACACAGATTTAGAGAATGAACAACTAAACACGTTACACACTGGACCTTTTTAAAGAATAATGAGGCCTTAAAGGACATAAAGTGGCTGAGAAACATCTCAGTGTGTGTGTCTGTACGATAACTTCTGACTGATATGGTCTGACAGAATGAAATGGAAAGTTGGAAGTCAGATTTTACACTTTTTTCTTCTTTTTTTTTTATCGTTTTCACAACACATTTTCTGTCACTTTCTTCACTGTCTCCTCTTCTTTGTCAGGTTGTTTTGTCTTCCTCTGCGCACCACCACAGCCACAGCCACTCTGACATCACATCTGGCCGACATCTGCGTGACCCCAACACCCCCACCACCCACCTCCCACCCCCCTCCCTGTTGAAATCATGGCGCTGTCTTCACGCTTAAAACTGTGGGAGCAGAAGGGAGGTGCAGAGATGCTGCATGCTGCGCTAATTCAAAATCTAATATATAATCCTGAGTGTGTGTGTGTGTGTGTGTGTGATAGTAGAGCATTGATTACACAGTGAGTGAGTGGACCCTCTGTTCTAACCCTGAATCATCCCGGCCTGCTGCTGTGATCGGTGTGTTAGTCATCCTGCATGTTTAGCGCACGGGTTTAAGTTTTATTTTTTTAAGCTGCATGCTGTCACCCGCATCTGTGGCATGAAGCTGGCAGCAGCTGATATTTATGTCAATACTTTGGTTCAATCAATAACAAAAGTACATTTTCACAAGCAGGCCTCCCGACTAACTGTTTTTATTACTAGGAGCACTCGTAGCCCCTAACTGAGAATTTTAGGGGCTACAGGCAAAAAAAAGATTTTGCCCCCCAAAAATGATAGAAAATAGCACCTAAAAAGGTGGAAAAAGCAACAAAGTAGTCTAAAAATGTGCCCTAAAATGTCAGAAAAAGTGCAGAAAACATTGAAAAACGTCAGAAAAAAGTGACAAAAACTAGCTTAACGTTCTTTTATTGCTTATGACTGAATTTTCATTCGGAATAGAAAGACAAATGAAAAGTAACAGAACTTTCTCTTCAAGTTAAGGGTCTGTGTTTTGAATCTGAAATCTGTTCTCATGAAATTTTGAAACCGATTTGCAAAAGTTCATGACATGGCAGGTTTAAAAGCAACGGCTGGCTACCACGGCTGGCACATTGTCTCTGGTTAGTCATCCAGCACACAGCATGATAAAAGCTTTTTCAAGCACACTTCTGTGGATTCTGGTCTAAATTTGGCATTATGCAGCGGAGGAGGAAGTATTCAGATCCTTTACTGAAGTAAAAGTACTAATATCACACCGTGAAAATACTCCACTTCAAGTTAAAGTCCTGCCTTCAAAACCTTTCTCAAAGTAAAAGTATGCCTACTGTATGTATGCAAAAAATGTTTTTACTGCTCTCGACGTCATTTTAACTCCTTTTATATACTGTTGGGTAGTTTAATCTGCAGCAAAGCATCATGGTCTATAAGATCATCATATGTTTGTAGCGTCGCCGTCCTGTGGGATGCACCGAATCCCGATTTTTGGGGTTGGTCTGAATCCTGAACCCCCTGGTTGAGATTGTGCTGACTCCTCCTCCCATCCTCAGTCCATGAACCCAGTAAACTCATGAATGAAGTAAACAGGGACTGTCCTTCCTTTGCTGTACCTCAAGTTGCTGCATTCTGGCTGCTGTCTGGAGATTCCTTCGTGCACAACTCGTATTCTTTCGGATGTTTCGTACCAGATGTTGTAACAGCGGCCATGTTGTGTATAGTTTAGGGTCCTCGCCACCACCAGACCAATCAGCATTGAACAGATTGAACATGTAGCTGGACTTGAATGGCCTTCTTCTGACTGAAAGTTCTGCCAAACAACAACTTGTTCTGCTCACCAGATCCATATTGTCCACTTCCTCACAGCCTGCTGCATTGAACGCTCCACCTACGCAAACACCTTCCCGTAATCAACGGCGCCGTCGCTACGGCGACCAGCGTAGCGCGCCGTAGTGCAAGCGTAGGGTTCGGTTCGCTGGGAAAAAATTGTAAGGTTCAGCAGAAACCGAATCCCCGTCAAATAGCCCAATATTTGGCCGAAGCCGAATCCTGGATTTGGTGCATCCCATTGACTGTAAATATTAATGGACAATGCATCTGGTTCGGCAAAGTGCTGCTAATGCAGAAGTGCCTTAAACATGCTTTCTGTCTGAATTCCAGCAGGGGGGAGACAAAAGGAGTTTGGTCTCTGTAGAAGTCTATGAGAAAGTGATCCACTTCTCACTTGATTTATTACCTCAGTAAACATTTTCATAATGAGTTTATGGTCTCCATCGCTAGTTTAAAGTCTTCTGCAACACAGAATTATGTTAATTTTTCGAATTCGTTGATTTTAAAATCGGCGATAAAGCAGGGGGTGTTTTAGGGCGTGGCTATGATGTGATTGCCAGTGAAAGTGTGTAACGTAACGTAGAGTGTAAGCAGATCCTCCCTCACTCCTCCCTCTCGTCTAAAATCATCACATCCCCGACCAGGATGGCTGCGCTCGTAACGGCAAACTCAACGACTCACAGCAGATCTCAACAAACCAATGGGTGACATCACACATGCTCTGTCCATTAATATTAACAGTCTATGGTGCATCCCTAATAAGATCCTCATATGTTTGTAGCCTTGCTGTCCTGCTAGAACCACGTGTCTCCAAAAAGTTTAAAAACCTTTCATGGTGTCAGGAAGACAGCCCCTGTTTTCAGCTTTGTGACGATGCATTTTCCAGCTGATCCAAGAGGCTTTTTAAAGACTTTATTTCACTTAAGGAGGAGGAGAATATTCTCAACACATAAAAGGAAGACTTCATCCTTCAGGTTATTCCAAACTTTGAACATTAACACATCTGGAGATACGTGGTTTTCACTGGACAGGAAGCAGATGAAAAGATGTCATCTGAAAAGTAACTAAAGCTGTCAGACAAATGTAGTACAAAGTACAATATTTGCCTCTGAGATTTAGAGGAGTACAAGTAAAACATGGACATAATCAAGTAAAGTAAAAGTAACTCAACATTGTGCTTGTATACAGTACTTACTCTTTATCGAGATGAACTGTAGTTGAGAATTTGTTGTTTCTCTGAATGATTTGTATATGCGACAGGAAGATGTTTGTTAAATAAGTAAATTTGTGGTGTCTTATAATCCCATGTGGGATGGGCCAAAATGTTTGGCATGACACAGAAATAAAGCATAACTAACTAACTTGAGTGAATTCACTTATGGCAGGGGTCTTCAGTGTTTTTTAAGCCAAGGACCCCTTAACTGAAAGAGAGACGGATCAGAGACCCCCTACTACATATATTGTGTAAAATGAAGTTGCATATTAATGGTCCTACAATAACTTTTAGGGCAGCCTAAAGCATTTATAGATACCTTTTTTGCATAGAATGCTAAGCTATTCAAATAGCCTGATAATTGTTGGCATGATTTTATAAATCATGTTTTAATGTTAACCCTAAAATGTGAAACAAATGTGAAACAGTCAGTCCTTTGGGATGAACTGTGGATGGCTACCTTAGTGACTACATTACTTACTGGCCAGTAAGCCTACCATCAGTGGATTTATATTTGAAAAAAACTTTCAAAAATTAACAATAATTTGGAGGCCCCCCTCTGGAGTGACTCTGAGGACCCCCTGGGGGGTCCCGGACCCCCAGGTTGAAGATCCCTGACCTATGGTACGTGTCCACATCCGCGTCATTCACTTTACGAACTCTATGAAAATGATAATAACCTAACCATATAAGTGTTATAATTATTACTCAGCTCCTCAGAAAGTTTCTCCTGACTTCACACTGTATCTTGTCAGAATGTGAAACAGTTGTCCTCCTGACCTTTATGATATTTCAGATTGTGTCAGCAGGAGATACCTCTTAATTAAATGTCAGGCCTCTGGCCATCTCTCTGTTCGGGCCCCTCTGGTTCCACACAGTATGCTCGTCATAGCCGCTGACTCATGTTCCCCTTAAAGCTGGAAAACTTATATTAAATTATGAATCATACTTGACTGAAAGTTTAGGAGATTATTGTTATAGACAGGTGGATTTGAAACTCAGTCTGGAGGTGAGAGGCTCTATGCTACGAGAGATACCGAACACTGTCCCGCCCACACAAAGATGACACAGAGCTGGTTGAAAACCGGCAAAGTATCTCTTTAACTATCCAAAATGTATTCAACGAATGAACTGGAAGGGCACTCGGAGAGCGCAGACCTCCGCTCTCTACGGTCTGTTAATGTTGAGAAAAATAATTCGTAGATTTGTCCCATGATTCTGATCAGCTCCAAAATTGTATGGGTTCCTCCTTGAATTTAATGGGTAGAAATCATGAGACGCTGTTTCTGAAAAGACACGTTTTTAGTTTTTTTTTAAAGCCCCTGAAACTCGTCTGCAAGTCGTAAAAGTTAGTAAGCTTAAAGTGATGGTTCGGAGTAATTTACCCTAGGGTCCTTTGCACCATGACCTCGAGCCAAACACCCCCCAGAAGCTTTTTTCACCTGGGTCTAACATTGGGAGAGTTAGCGTAGAGTAGCGTTATCAGCTGAACAGCTTAGCGCAGGGGCTAATGGACCCACGTTTGTATCTCTTAAATGACCCCACTAATAATGCCCGAAATGATACCAAAGGTCTACACTAGTACATATAGGTTATGCTCTCATAAAACGATGGATTGGAAAGTTTGTAAGTACACCAGAAGTTTATGAACACTTGCCTGCTCTCTTCTGCTCTCTGTTGCTGCTGCTGCTACCTGCAGTTAGACAAGTGCTTAGGGCTGTCTACAAATTACTACACCGAAAAGAGATGCAACAAAAATATTTATTAATTTAATGATTAAATAAGGTAATGTCTCCAAACTTACCTCAATTATTACTTGTCTCCTGCTAGTTATATTACAGCACTTACTTTAAAAAATAAGTTAAATTAAAAAATATTTTTGTTGCATCTCTTTTCGGTGCTGTAATTTGTAGACGACCCTAAGCACTCGTCTTACAGCAGCAACAACAACAGCAGAGAGCAGAAGCCAGCAGGCAAGTGTTATTTACATAAACTTCTGGTGTACTTACAAACTTTACAATCCATCGTTTTATGAGAGCATAACCTATATGTACTAGTGTAGACCTTTGGTATCATTTCGGGCATTATTAGTGGGGTCATTTAAGAGATACAAACGTGGGTCCATTAGCCCCGCGCTAAGCTATTCAGCGGCTAACGCTACTCTACGCTAACTCGCCCAATGTTAGACCCAGGTGAAAAAAGCTTCTGGGGGGGTGTTTGGCTCGAGGTCGTGGTGCAAAGGACCCTAGGGTGAATTACTCCGAACCATCACTTTAAGTAAGAATCTGCGGGTGCAGAATCCCGCAGAATTTTCCGATGAATTTCTACAGATTTTGCGCCGATTTTAAACGAAAAATTAGCTTGTTAACTGAATGTTAACACATCTCCATGTGAGAGCTGAAAAACATTGTCCGCTGTATTCCACAGATTTTCATTTTGGATCACTGACAAAAGCTGTAAAATATAATACACAGATTCCATTTGGGTCTGGTTATAAGAGTTCACAGAAACAAACTTACAACATTTAGTTGTGTGGGTGGAGGCAGAAAACTCTGAGACAAATATCTAAAAACCTGCACGAATAAAATCCTAGATTCTAAATCATATATGATATGCAATAAGCTCAAGCTCATGACACATCACACACACTCTGCCTTCAATCAAAAGAAAATGTTCTAACATGGCAACATATTAGACAATAAAGCTTTTGGAATCTTGAAATATGAAGTCATGGTCTTGCAAGATGTGAATGAATTTGTGTAAACCTTGTAATCAGTCCTTCCAGAAAAATGCAGAGTTTTTTTGTGATTGTTGAGGAGCAAAAATCCTTGATTATGCGGCGCGTTTTCTTAAAAAATGCGATGGAATATGCTATATATGATATTTATGCAATTTGAAACAATGAAATTGCAGGAACTTGCAAAAAACTGCAGTTTGATGAAAAAGAGAAAAAAAAGTGATCCCCCAACACCCTGTTTTTCAATGATGTTCACGTCACGTAATTACGTCACTTCATAATGTTCCCATGGCAACAGGGGAAAATGACTGCCCCTGTGTGAAGTAAACTCAAAATGTTTTTACTTTCTGCTAAGATACAGTACAGGCCAAAAGTTTGGACACACCTTCTCATTCAATGTGTTCCTTTATTTTCATGACTATTTACATTGTAGATTCTCACTGAAGGCATCAAAACTATGAATGAACACATATGGAATTATGTACTTAACAAAAAAGTGTGAAATAACTGAAAACATGTCTTATATTTTAGATTCCTCAAAGTAGCCACCCTTTGCTTTTTTTGATAACTCTGCAAACCCTTGGTGTTCTCTCAATGAGCTTCATGAGGTAGTCACCTGAAATGGTTTTACCTTCACAGGTGTGCCTTGTCAGGGTTAATTAGTGGAATTATTTCCCTTTATTAATAAAAAAGCAAAGGGTGGCTACTTTGAAGAATCTAAAATATAAGACACGTTTTCAGTTATTTCACACTTTTTTGTTAAGTACATAATTCCATATGTGTTCATTCATAGTTTTGATGCCTTCAGTGAGAATCTACAATGTAAATAGTCATGAAAATAAAAAGGAAACTCATTGAATGAGAAGGTGTGTCCAAACTTTTGGCCTGTACTGTATATTATGTGACCTTTTTGTAATGAAAATGCGGGGATTATGAAATCATGCAAGCCCCGCATATTTTGTGCGGAAATCGGCAATTTATGCAGCGAAAGTGCGGCATATTTGAAAAAATTCCTCCCCCACGGACTTTGGCTGATAATGCGTTGAATTATGCGATCGCATAATCATGTTTTTCTGGAGGGACGGAGTAATGTCACGTGTACGTGTGCAAAGGAAAATGTCATGCATGTGTAGTTTCAGCATGCGGTCTGAACCAAATGTTGTGTTAATCCACATCACACAATGACTTTGTGTCTCTTTCTTTTCTACCGGCTTTGATCAATCAATCGAACTACAGATAAAGGAGGAGAAGACGCCGGTGGCCGCGGCTGTGCCTCCTCCGCCTCTGTCCACTTTGCCGGGCGGCTTCCTCAAACAGCTGGTCAGAGAAACCGAGAAGGAGACCAAACAGAAAGAGCCGGAGACCAAAGAGGAGAGACAAGTGAGGGGTTGCACTTGTCGTTTCAACGAATAGCTCCACGTTTTCGGGAACGGGAAGATTGATATTGATGCCTCTCTCATTAGAGCTGTTCATCTTTTTCTATAAAACCATTCATGTCATTCGTTACTTTTTTTTAAACTTTTGTGCATAACTTTTTGATAATAATGAACGTCCATTACATTCGAGCCGTTGCCAAATGAGTTGCTACAAGGCTAATTAAGACTATCAGCTCCACACAACAATCTCTATGTTTCTCAGTGTGACTATGTTCAGAAGATTGTGGCGTCCGGTGACTTTCCCGCGCAGAAACTAGAGTGACGATAATGATAATGATCTCTTCTGAAGAGTCTGTCATGTTTTCCTTCGTGTCCTCCTTGGCTACTAGCAGCTGTGTGGAGGAGGGGTGGGGGTGGTGGTGGTGTGTGATCACTGACGTGCCAACAGTGTTGTTGTCATTACTTAGAATTCTTCATTGTGGGCGACAGAAACTAAGTGTGTAGTTTTATATATAGTATAATATAGTGTGTGTGTATATATATATATATTTATATATACAGTGCCTTGCGCAAAGTATTCGGCCCCCTTGAACGTTTCGACCTTTTGCCACATTTCAGGCCTCAAACATAAAGATATAAAACTGTAATTTTTTGTGAAGAATCAACAACAAGTGGGTCCCAATTATGAAGTGGAACGAAATTCATTGGCTATTTCAAACTTTTTAACAAATAAAAAACTGAAAAAGTGGGCGTGCAAAATTATTCAGCCCCTTTACTTTCAGTGCAGCAAACTCTCCAAAAGTTCAGTGAGGATCTCTGAATGATCCAATGTTGACCTAAATGACTAATGATGATAAATAGAATCCAGCTGTGTGTAATCAAGTTCTCCGTATAAATGCACCTGCTCTGTGATAGTCTCAGAGGTCCGTTTAAAGCGCAGAGAGCATCATGAAGAACAAGGAACACACCAGGCAGGTCCGAGATACTGGTGTGGAGAAGTTTAAAGCCGGATTGGATACAAAAAGATTTCCCAAGCTTTAAACATCCCAAGGAGCACTGTGCAAGCGATAATATTGAAATGGAAGGAGTATCAGACCACTACAAATCTACGAAGACCCGGCCGTCCCTCTAAACTTTCAGCTCATACAATGAGAAGACTGATCAGAGATGCAGTCAAGAGGCCCATGATCACTCTGGATGAACTGCAGAGATCTACAGCTGAGGTGGGAGACTCTGTCCATAGGACAACAATCAGTCGTATACTGCACAAATCTGGCCTTTATGGAAGAGTGGCCAAGAAAGCCATTTCTTAAAGATATCCATAAAAAGTGTCGTTTAAAGTTTGCCAAAAGCCACCTGGGAGACACACCAAACATGTGGAAGAAGGTGCTGTGGTCAGATGAAACCAAAATCGAACTTTTTGGCAACAATGCAAAACGTTATGTTTGGCGTAAAAGCAACACACGCTCATCACCCTGAAGGCACCATCCCCACTGTCAAACATGGTGGTGGTGGTACGGTTGGTTGGGCGCTGCTTTTCTTCAGCAGGGACAGGGAAGATGGTTAAAATTGATGGGAAGATGGATGGAGCCAAATACAGGACCATTCTGGAAGAAAACCTGATGGAGTCTGCAAAAGACCTGAGACTGGGACGAGAGATTTGTCTTCCAACAAGACAATGATCCAAAACATAAAGCAAAATCTACAATGGAATGGTTCACAAATAAACATATCCAGGTGTTAGAATGGCCAAGTCAAAGTCCAGACCTGAATCCAATCGAGAATCTGTGGAAAGAACTGAAAACTGCTGTTCACAAACGCTCTCCATCCAACCTCACTGAGCTCGAGCTGTTTTGCAAGGAGGAATGGGCAAAAATGTCAGTCTCTCGATGTGCAAAACTGATAGAGACATACCCCAAGCCACTTACAGCTGTAATCGCAGCAAAAGGTGGCGCTACAAAGTATTAACTTAAGGGGGCTGAATAATTTTGCACGCCCAATATTTCAGTTTTTTATTTGTTTAAAAGGTTTGAAATATCCAATGAATTTCGTTCCACTTCATGATTGTGTCCCACTTGTTGTTGATTCTTCACAAAAAATTACAGTTTTATATCTTTATGTTTGAGGCCTGAAATGTGGCAAAAGGTCGAAAAGTTCAAGGGGGCCGAATACTTTCGCAAGGCACTGTATATATTAGTACAGGTCAAAAGTTTGGACACACCTTCTCATTCAATGTTTCTTTATTTGAAGGCATCAAAACTATGAATGAACACATATGGAATTATGTACTTAACAAAAAAGTGTGAAATAACTGAAAACATGTCTTATATTTTAGATTCTTCAAAGTAGCCACCCTTTGCTTTTTTTGATAACTCTGCAAACCCTTGGTGTTCTCTCAATGAGCTTCATGAGGTAGTCACCTGAAATGGTTTTACCTTCACAGGTGTGCTTTGTCAGGGTTAATTAGTGGAATTATTTCCCTTATTAATAAAAAAGCAAAGGGTGGCTACTTTGAAGAATCTAAAATATAAGACATGTTTTCAGTTATTTCACACTTTTTTGTTAAGTACATAATTCCATATGTGTTCATTCATAGTTTTGATGCCTTCAGTGAGAATCTACAATGTAAATAGTCATGAAAATAAAAAGGAAACACATTGAATGAGGTGTGTCCAAACTTTTGGCCTGTACTGTAAGTCGGACCTGACTATAAGTCGCAGGACCAGCCAAAGTAGGAAAAAAAGTGCGACTTATAGTCCGGAAAATACGGTATGCGTCTTGATAACGCGCAAAAACAGCATACGAATTGGCGTGTCACACGTACGTCACTTCAGGAGATCAGTCTGCTCGGTAAGAAAAGCGGAGTATTTCTCAAATTGTTGAATTTGGAGATAAAAAAAATATGTTTTTCCCTTCGTAGCCGAGCAAGCTGAGCGACAACCTGGTGCAGCAGTTCCTCCTCCCGGACCAGACTCCTCCGATCCTCGAGGCGGAGATGTCGCTCCGGGCCGAGCAGCAGATGAACAGCAACAAGCAGCCGGACGGCCGGTGCTCGAGCCAGAGGCAGATGTACTCTCCTGACCCCGGCAACAAGAAGGAAACCACACAGGAGGGAACGCCAGAGCCGCTGAAGCAGCAGCAACAGGAAGGGAAGTCGGAGAAGGATATGAAGAAGCGGCAAGAGAAGGAGAGGAAAGAGGAGGTGCAGCAGGTGGAGAAGAAAGAGGAGAAGATGGAGGAGAGGCTGGAGCCAGAGGGAAGGCAAGCGGACGCGACCGTGACCGAGCGCAACGCGAGAGAGGTACGTCTGTTTGTTTATCATGTAGAAACTGAGGTTAAAATTACAAATAAGGGTTTTTTTCTCAAAATTTCAAACTATTCCTTTAATTTGTCCAGCAAATAACAACCATAATCCAACCCTGTGACAGAAATAAATCTGACCAAATAAGCAAAGCTTATTCAAATATGCTATTATTACAATTACAAAATAACGACACAAGCCAATTAACGCACAAAGAAAATACAAAAAAAAACCTTTTGTTGTTCATCAATTGTTTGCAAATAATCACTAAAAAGTTTCAATAATTATTACGTATGACACGCTCCAGGCTCCACATTATAAATTACATTAATCACGTACAAACCACCACTTGGCATCCACTTTGTTAATATTTCACAGGTGCTCTAATTTGTTTTTGTTTTTATGTTGTTTCTTTGTCCCCCCCCAGGTGAGAGATGTTTGGTATGAAGCAGGAACCGTGTGGTTCGTCCACAAGGATGGTTTCACCCGCGGTGAGTCACGTAAACACACACACACGCTCCCTCTCAGCACATTTAACATGTTTGCGTCATGTTGTTAACACACGATGAGTCAGCTGGCCTTTTAGAGACAGCTGTGAAGCCCATTCATTTGTCCTACAGATAACTCTACGTGATTCACAGTTTGTCGCCGTTTTGAGTCACTTTGTAGTTGTTTTTATGCTTTCTGTAGTTTAAAGGGAAACTATACAGTTTTTTTAGCTTAATTTACCTAAAGGTCCCATGATATGGTGCTCTTTGGATGCTTTTATATAGACCTTAGTGGTCCCCTAATACTGTATCTGAAGTCTCTTTTATATAGACCTTAGTGGTCCCCTAATACTGTATCTGAAGTCTCTTTTATATAGACCTTAGTGGTCCCCTAATACTGTATCTGAAGTCTCTTTTATATAGACCTTAGTGGTCCCGTAATACTGTATCTGAAGTCTCTTTTATATAGGCCTTAGTGGTCCCCTAATACTGTATCTGAAGTCTCTTTTATATAGACCTTAGTGGTCCCCTGATACTGTATCTGAAGTCTCTTTTATATAGACCTTAGTGGTCCCCTAATACTGTATCTGAAGTCTCTTTTATATAGGCCTTAGTGGTCCCCTAATACTGTATCTGAAGTCTCTTTTATATAGACCTTAGTGGTCCCCTGATACTGTATCTGAAGTCTCTTTTATATAGACCTTAGTGGTCCCCTAATACTGTATCTGAAGTCTCTTTTATATAGACCTTAGTGGTCCCCTAATACTGTATCTGAAGTCTCTTTTATATAGGCCTTAGTGGTCTCCTAATACTGTATCTGAAGTCTCTTTTATATAGGCCTTAGTGGTCCCCTAATGCTGTATCTGAAGTCAGAGAAATCGGAGGTAACCTTGCTCCTTATGACCTCATAAGGAGAAGATTCCTGATTGGCCCAAAGGCAGAGCAGGATACCCAGGGCTCGGTTTACACCTATCACCCTTTCTAGCCACTGGGGGACCATAGGCAGGCTGGGGGAATGCATATTAATGTTAAAATAATAATGTTAATGTGAAATTGTCATGCCATGGGACTGAACTGAACTGCTTTGGAGTCATTGGAATGGTTATATGACTGTGAGCGGAAAAAACACCCTATTGCATGATATCAGGTCTCGCGATGTAACAAATTGCTTCACAGCACTGCACGCATACTAGCCTCGTGAGACCGTCCTGTTGTCTGGCGAGCTCCAGTTTTCCTCTCGCAGATCAGTCTGGCATCTTGAGATAGAGAACATTTGGAGCCGTTCGCAAACGACCGACCAATCAGCGTTGGTTTTGATGCGGGTTTTGAGAAGCGACTGTTCAGTTTTAACAACGTTAAAACAGTTGGGAAGCTCAGTTGGTAGAGCAGGCGCACATATATGGAGGTGTATGCCTCGACGTAGAAGGTCAAGGGTTCGAGTCCGACCTGTGACGATTTCCTGCATGTCTTCCCCCTCTCTCTCCCCCCTTTCATGTCTAGCTGTTCTTTCCATTAAAGGTGGAAATGGCCCAAAAGCTTTAAAACAAATGTAGTGGAGTAAAAAAGTTGAATATTTGCTTCTAAGATGTAGAGCAGTAAAAGTATAAAGTGGCAGAAAATGTAAATACTGTGGTTGTGTATGTATGTATGGTAAAAGGTCACAGGTCGGGGCTTTGTGTGTAGATCTAATGGGATTAGTGCAGAGCAGTCAGGAGCTGGCTGGATAACATGAGCAGATGGACCTGAAGCAGATGGATCTGTAGACACATATTGACTCTAATATGTGACATGATATGAAGGTTATACAACAGGCTGAAAGATTACTACAGATTGTGTGTGGATTAGCAGAGGACTCCGCTAATCCACAAACATGATGTCCTGAATGAGAGCTCTCTCCATGTTTACACTGGAGTGGATAGACCCATCCATCCAGCGCTCATGACTAGAGATGATCTGAATAATGAACAAAAGTTAACGGTTTTATCTCGCTGTCTGATTGGTTGGTTTTGTACTCGTTTCAGCCACTCAGCTGAAGCCAGATGAAGGCACACCTGAACTCCCAGAAGGCCGAATGAGAGTCCGCCTGCAGACGGACGGCTCGCTGCACGATGTTACAGAGTATGAGATTGAGAAGGTAGCTCAGGTCTTTTCCCATTTCCAGTGTCTTTATATATATATGTTGTTAGGCCTTTAACAGACTGACAGCATCACTCCCTCCTCCTCCGCAGTGTAACCCGTCAGAGCTGGACCTGTGCGAGGATCTGAGCGACCTGCAGAGCGTCAACGAATGTGGAGTTCTGCACAATCTGACCAGTCGAGCTAAAGCCAACCTGCCGCTCACACACGCGGGACCCAACCTGGTCAACTTCTGGCCGCCGTTACAGGCTCACAGCAAGGTGAAGTCATGTGTGTGTGGATTTATTTGCTCTCACAGTGAACGATCCAAACGCAAAGCTTCAAAAGGCGCTGAACGCCCACACGGGTGTTTTCAGTTAACCTGGCTGATTGGCCCTCCTCCCAGGACCAGTGTGGGTGTCTAGTAGTCCCGCTTTGCCAGACCTTCCTCCACTACAGCGCCGCGGAGGAGGGTCTGGCTAGTCCACACAGCATTCTGGGATGGGAGAGAAACGTGCTCTGGTTTATTGGCATTTCTTTAAACCAATCACAATCGTCTTGGGCGGGGCTAAGCGCCGGACGGAGCCACGGTGGCTCTGCAAAATAGCCTCGGGAAGGAACTTGTTTTGGTGGAACATGTGTACGCTCGAAAGTGGTTTTAGTTGTGCAACAGGAAACTCCGATTTGACAGATAGTCTAGCTAGCTGTCTGGATTTACCCTGCAGAGATCTGAGGAGCAGTTAACCATAGTCCTCAGAAATCCACCGGAGGTTAGAACGCCAACACAAAGGAAGCCCAAGGTAACAGATATCCGGCATAAATGTCTATGCCTATCTTGCACCCAGCACAAGATAGGGCCCCTTAGATTGTTAAAATAGGGCCCTAGGTGTCTATAGACTGATTGATCGAAATCTTCCTGAGTATCTTGTAAGTTTTGGTGCACCTGTTAGGGCAGGACAAATGACAGTTTTATCATTATTATTAGTAGAAAAGATTTGTGAACTAATAAATTCCCATCAAAGCTTCGGCCCTGCCTTCAACCTGTGCAGAGGTCTACAGTAATCAGCCAGAATAACTGTGGGTTTTTGAGGCTTTAAAGGTCCCATATTATGCTAATTTTCAGGTTCCTACTTGTATGTTGGGCTTCTACTAGAACATTTTTACATGCTTTAATGTTCAAAAAACACTATATTTCTCTCATACCGTCTGTCTGAATATACCTGTATTCCCCCTCTGTCTGAGACACTCTGTTTTGGCGTGTGTCTCTTTAAGCCCCACTCATGAAAAAAAAAAGCCCACTCCGCTCTGATTGGTCAGCGTCGTTTACAGGTCTTCAGCATCTGCGCTGCTTATTTGTTTTCAAGTAATAATCTTTATGTATCATCTTAAAAATTCATTTAGAGGCATTCAGTTTTTAAACATTTCTTAGAAATGCTTAAGTGAAGATAAGATAAAACTTTGTCTGTTCCAACAGAACATTTTCTTGCATCATCTGCTCCAACAATCAATAGATAACATTCAAAAAAAGAGGAGAATTCCTCCAATGTTGCAAAAATAATTCTGTATTTTCCAATAGCAGATTTTACAGAAATGATCATCCATATGTTGAAACAAGATAATGGGGATTTACTTTATTTAAAGTGCTCATATTATGCTCATTTTGTATTTAGAAGTTGTACCAGAATAGGTTTATGTGGTTTAATTTAAAAAAATATATATATTTTGTTGTACTGCTCATTGCTGCAGCTCCTCTTTTCACCCTGTGTGTTGAGCTCTCTGTTTTAGCTACAGAGTGAGACATCGCACTTCTGTAACATCTTTGTTGGGAGTCACACATGCGCAGTAGCTAGGTAAGGACTACTAGCCAGTCAGAAGCAGAGTATGAGGGCGTGCCCTGACAGTACCTAGGTAAGGACTACTAGCCAGTCAGAAGCAGAGTATGAGGGTGTGCCCTGACAGTACCTAGGTAAGGACTACTAGCCAGTCAGAAGCAGAGTATGAGGGCTTGCCCTGACAGTACCTAGGTAAGGACTACTAGCCAGTCAGAAGCAGTGTGCCATGCTAGCAGCTAGGCGAGCATTATAACGTCTGTCTCTGAAGTAAAGGCTGGACTACAATAGAGCTGTTTGGAGCAGTTGGTGAACAGTGTTTTCTGTTGGAGATGGTAAGTCCCTTTGAGGGGGACTTTGGGCTTTTTCACTTTGTAAACCCATAACGTGCACAAAAAGTTATATGACACGAAACATAAAGCATAATATGAGCACTTTAAAAAAAAATCTATAAAAACGTTGATTTGCAGTGGAACCAGATGAAATTGCGGGTGATGTTTTCTGACCTTCTTCTTCTTCTCTGTCAGACTCCAAAGTCTCGGCGTGGCGAGTCGGTGTGGGATGCTCCTCCCGCGCTGGCTGCTCTGGTCAAACAGGTGTACGTGTCCATGGTGGGCTCCAGGAGAGACCACAGTGTATGCGCGCTGGGACGCAGCGGCACCGGCAAGACCACCGCATGCCAGGCCTTCACGCTCGCTCTCCTCAAACAGGCCGGTACGACCAGGGAGAAGATCAGCGGTGAGTCGGGCTTCAGCCCCGAATGATTTCTCAAAAGTCCCCAAAACTTTTAGCTTTTTAACAAACCTGTTCTGGTCAGGGGTGATTCTAGGATCAGACCTTTAAAGGTGCCATGACATGGTGCTCTTTGGATGCTTTTATATAGACCTTAGTGGTCCCCTAATACTGTATCTGAAGTCTCTTTTATATAGACCATAGTGGTCCCCTAATACTGTATCTGAAGTCTCTTTTATATAGACCTTAGTGGTCCCCTAATACTGTATCTGAAGTCTCTTTTATATAGACCTTAGTGGTCCCCTAATCCTGTATCTGAAGTCTCTTTTATATAGACCTTAGTGGTCCCCTAATACTGTATCTGAAGTCTCTTTTATATAGACCTTAGTGGTCCCCTAATACTGTATCTGAAGTCTCTTTTATATAGACCTTAGTGGTCCCCTAATACTGTATCTGAAGTCTCTTTTATATAGACCTTAGTGGTCCCCTAATACTGTATCTGAAGTCTCTTTTATATAGACCTTAGTGGTCCCCTAATACTGTATCTGAAGTCTCTTTTATATAGACCTTAGTGGTCCCCTAATACTGTATCTGAAGTCTCTTTTATATAGACCTTAGTGGTCCCCTAATACTGTATCTGAAGTCTCTTTCCCAAAATTCAGATTCCAGATCGGCCCATCTGAGCTTTCATTTTCTCAAAGGCAGAGCAGGATACCCAGGGCTCGGTTTACACCTATCACCATTTCTAGCCACTGGGGGACCATAGGCAGGCTGGGGGAACGCATATTAATGTTAAAAAACCTCATAAAGTGGGACCTTTAATGAGAATGTGAAACGGATAGAGTGATAATACATCAGCTAATGTTTTTCGACACTATTAACACTATGATGGAACTAAAGCTGACATATATATATATATATATATATATATATATATATATATATATATATATATATATATATACATGCCGTCAATGCAGTCAAGAGTACGCCAGACTTGTAGGTGGCGGTGTAAATGAGAAGCTCAAGCCCACGTTAGCCAATCAGAATCCCGAAAATAGAAACAACAGCAACCAATCACATCCTCTTTCTCTCTCTCTCGGCTGCTTAAACCTCCGTTTGTCTCAGTTTACGTGCAAACGAAGATTTGAAAAATCTCCACTCTGGCCGGAGTTTTTAGAAAGACTCGTTTTCGGAGGAGAATTCTCTGTTTGCGTGTAAACAAAGGGAAATGTCTCCAGTTGTAAAAAAAAAAATAACCATGTACGTGTAAACAGGGTCTCAGCCAAAGGCGGGAGGAGTCTCCCACAACCTCCTCCGATTGGCCAACACTATGTTTCTGTTAACCCTTTCCTTGACTGGGTTACAGGTGACAGACACACAGGATATTAAACCTGTTTCAAGCCCTTTGTACCTGTCATTTTTTGTCCTCTGTCACTAACAAGGGGGGCTTGAGCCCATCTAAAAAGGGTCTAAAATCACCAATGGTTGTGGTCTACAGCCCCAAAAATGCTGTTTTAGCTTTTTAAAATAACTTCAAATTTGTGAACGCCCAGAACATATGTCCCATATTTTACTTTTGAGTGTTAGTTCATCTTGTGTTGTTGTCACTGCGTCGCCAGCGGAGCGCGTGCAGGCCATGTTCACCGTCCTGAGGTCGTTTGGCTGCGTGAGCTCGCAGCACAGCGACGCTTCGTCTCGTTTCGCCATGGTCTTCTCTCTGGACTTCAACCACGCTGGACACGCGGCTGCTGGACACCTGCAGGCAAGCAACACACACACACACACACACACACACACACAGGCCAGGCACACACACACACACACAGGCCAGGCACACACACACACACACACACACACACATGCACACACGCACACACAGGCCAGGCACACACACACACACACACACACACACACACACACACACACACACACACACACACAGGCCAGGCACACACACACACACACAGGCCAGGCACCACACCCACACACACACACACACACACACACACACACACACACACACACACACACAGACCAGGCACACACACACACACACACACACACACACACACACACACACACACACACACACACACACAACAAACACTGGCACAGGCAACACACACACACACACACACACAGGCCAGGCACACACACCACACACACACACACACACACACACACACACACACACACACACACACACACACACACAAACACACATACTACCATACACACACACACAATACACACTGAACACACACTAATTCACACAGTACAGGCGACACACAATAATATCATCACATACATACACACACACACACGCACAATAATACAGGCTGGCTAATACATAACACAATACACACACACATATCATACACACACTGGCCAGGCACACACAAATAAGCACACACACACACCACGGCATACATCATACACATCATCACATCAATATCACACTCACATACTAACACATACATTCACACATAATACACACACACATTACCAGGCCAGGCGACACACAACACACACACACACACCACACACACACACACACACACACACAGACACAGACACAAACACACAGTCACACCCACGCACACACACACACACACACAACCACACACACACACACACACAGACACAGACACAAACACACATCAGTACTCCACGCATCACTCACACTCCACAATAATAACACAGACACACACACATACACACAGACACAGACACAGACACAGACACAACAATATCATCATCATCATCATCATCACATCACACATCATCACACATATGCATGCACGCATCACCACACACACACACACACACACACACACAACAGTCACCACACACACACACACACACACACACACACACACACCAACAACAAAACACACACACACACACACACACACACACACACACACACACACACACACACACACTTTTGGGGAGTGGGTTGTCTTTCATATTTCTTTAAGGTGGGGACCAGTCTACCTCTGCTAAATATTGGGGGGTAACCTCTGCTTGTGTTTGTGTCTCCGGCCGCTCCATCAGACGGTGATGTTGGACAAATGGAAAGTGTGCCAGAAGACTCCCGGAGAGAGTAACTTCCTGGTCTTCTCTCAGATGCTGGCAGGACTCAGCACAGAGATGAGGTAACTCCTGCCGCATTCCCATTCGTTCTTGGTTTCCATTAGCAACAAGTTGTGGATAGTACCTCCTCTGTTGAAGTTCCAAGAGAGCTGAGCCGAAACTAGACACAGGACATCCTGCACAGACCTAGCCTGGTCCTACCAGACTCTGGTCCATTAGCCTGGTCCTACCAGACTCTGGTCCACTAGCCTGGTCCTACCAGACTCTGGTCCATTAGCCTGGTCCTACCAGACTCTGGTACACTAGCCTGGTCCTACCAGACTCTGGTACACTAGCCTGGTCCTACCAGACTCTGGTCCATTAGCCTGGTCCTACCAGACTCTGGTACACTAGCCTGGTCCTACCAAACTCTGGTCCATTAGCCTGGTCCTACCAGACTCTGGTACACTAGCCTGGTCCTACCAGACTCTGGTCCATTAGCCTGGTCCTACCAGACTCAGGGCTTGATAATGTCTCTATCACTAATGCTACGTAGGCTAACTGAAGTGTTTGACATTCTGGTCTTTTGATTATACGTGTCAACGTGTACTACAGTCCTCACAGCGTTTGATTATTCTTCATCAGGACAGAACTGCAGCTGCACCAGCTTCCTGAGGCCAACTCTTTTGGGATCGTTCACCCCACCAAGGTACAGTAAAGACGAGATCTCACCTCTGCTGGGAGGACACACGCTTGAGTTGAGACAGTGATCAGTGAGTGCAACGTTAAAGGTCCCATGGCATGAAAATTTCACTTTATGAGTTTTTTTTTAACATTAATATGCGTTCCCCCAGCCTGCCTATGGTCCCCCAGTGGCTAGAAATGGTGATAGGTGTAAACCAAGCCCTGGGTATCCTGCTCTGCCTTTGAGAAAATGAAAGCTCAGATGGACCAATCAGGAAACTTCTCCTTATGAGGTCATAAGGAGCAAGGTTACCTCCCCTTTCTCTGCTTTGCCCGCACAGAGAATTTGGCCCCCCCATGAGAGAGAGAGAGAGACATCATGGCTTTCAAATGAGCAAAGTGGCAGTTGGTCAAGACCACTAGCTTAGCTTAGCCTAGCACAGATCCTGCAGGTGAATGGTTCCAACTAGCCTACTGCTCCCAATAAGTGACAAAATAACTCCAACATGTTCCTATTTACATGTTGTGATTTGTAGAGTCACAGCGTGTACAAAAAACAACGTAACATGAGACACAGCCATCTTCTAACCGTAAACAAACCGGGAACAATATTCTCAGACAGGCTTGCTGCGAGCATATCACTCCGCAAGTACTATATTCTTCCGCCCGAGAATATAGTTCCTGGTTTGTTTACGGTTAGAAGACGGCTGTGTCTCATGTTACGTTGTTTTTTTGTACACGCTGTGACTCTATAAATCACAACATGTAAATAGGAACATGTTGGCGTTATTTTGTCACTTATTCGGAGCAGTAGGATTACTGGAACCATTCACCTGCCTGTTCTGTGATGGCCTGATGCCACTGGAGCCGTCAGACAGCGTTACAGCACGCACTGAGATGAGAAGGGTATGTATGGACTTGTCTTACTCTGGGGGTTACGATGAATAAGCAAAATTCCCAATAAGTCGGCGTGTTTCTTTAAGCAATAAAACACTTCTAGATCAGCATGAATTTGCAAAAAACGAAACGCGAGGCTCAGAAACTTTCCTGTGTTTTTGATTTGTGCCCATGTGAGGTTAAGGCAGTGGGGGAATAAAAAACAGCCAAATGAGCCGAAAGAGGATGGTTGAAGAGGTGACATCATGCCGTGAAGAGAGACTCAGGCTGTGATGGGAGATGAAATGTGACTCAGCTGTTCTTCCACTTTATTAAGTGGCTGATTTCAGAGACCAACTGTCTGTCTGTCTGTTTTCTTTGTTTGTCTGTCTGCCTGCCTGCCTGCCTGTCTTCTGTCTGTCTGTCTGTCTGCCTGCCTGCCTGCCTGTGTGTTCGTCTGTTTTTTTTGTCTGCCTGCCTGGCACCTGTCTGCCTGCACTTCTGTGTCTGTTTTTTTGTCTGGCTGCCTGCCTGCCTGCCTGCCTGTCTGCCTCTCTGTCTGTCTGCCTGTCTGTCTGATGTTAGGTTGAGGAGAAACAGCGTGCGTCCGTCGCCTTCACCAAGCTTCTGGCTGCCATGGAGACGCTCAGCTTCTCGGTGGGGGAGCAGAAGGCGATCTGGCACGTTCTGGCCGGCATTTACCATCTGGGAGCCGCCGGGGCCTGCAAAGGTAACACTGACTCAGCACCGGCACGGACACACTCTTATGATGCATTCAAGTGCTCCTCGGGCAGTCCCATTTCCCGAACTGTGAAGTTTGCTGTTCTGACTTCGGTGTTCGTGAGCTTTTAAGTCGTTAAACAATAATAATATGAGTAATTAAAATACTTTCTATAAATCACAAAGCTTTACAAGGTACATACATATAAGTGGGAAGAAAATACACATGACAGAGAGACGAGGAGAAGGCAACTCCCAGTATGCCCCTGAATAGGTACAGGGAACAGGAAAACACCCGCACAGCACAGAAAATATATCTTAATAAAAAGTAAAGAGCTGTGCAGTTTTTAGAATTGTTTTGTGTTGAAACGTGCAAAGTTGTCTGAGGAATGTGCAAAAGTTCACAGTATCAAGAGATGCAATGTACAAAAAGATAGTCCCAAGAGTTTGTCAATTAGCATGTGATGATATCACATAAAACACGTGTCAAACTCGAGGCCCGCGGGCCAAACCTGGTCCCTCGTAGATTTTTATCCGGCCCGCACATCAATTTATGTTCTCAATAAATTTTGGCCCGTCTAAGCTTTTGTCACTTTTTCAACCTTTTTGCCACTTTTTCGGGCGCTTTTTTCAATGCCTTTTCCCCCCCAGTTGTTTTGGTTGCTTTTGCGATCTTTTTTGGCGATTCTTTTCTATGATGGCTGAGAAACTTTTTTTCTGACTTTTTTTGGGGCTTTATGTCGACAAAAAACTGTAAGAGAGAAGACTATATGAGACATGCAGTAATACAGTCACAGATATTTGACTTTTTCTCTTAAATAAAACCATGTCAATAAACTCTACGTCTGGCCCTTGACGGGAAAAAAGCGCCAATAACGTTGGAAAAAGCGCCAAAAAATGTTGAAAAAAGCACCAAACCGTGAAAAAAACGTCAATAACGTTGAAAAAAGCGGCAAAAATGATTAAAAAAGCGGCAATGACATTGGAAAAAGTGCCAAAAATGTTGAAAAAATGTGAAAAAAGCAACAATAACGTTGGAAAAAGTAGCAAAAACATGAAAAGAAGCATCAAAAAGCGTCTAACAAAACGCCAAAAACGTTGCGAAAAAAGTGCAAAAAATTTCAGAAAAAGCAACATAATCTGTGTGTGCCAAAACGTATAGTGAACCTCACTGGAAAAGGAGTTGCTTTTAATCTCATTTTACATGTGTATAGTGACAATAAAAAGGCATTCTATTGGGTTATCGCGACATTCAACAACGTAATCGCATATTTTGCTGATATTGATCAGCCCTAGTTAATACTTAAAGGGATACTCCACCGTTTGTTGAAATAGTTCTTATCACGTCTACCCTGGCTGTAGATAAGTGGGCCAACGCATTTTTTTGTCTCAGTGCAAGTAATTAGGTTGTTTTTTTTGTCTTTTGTTGGCTCACTTTTACTCACAACATGCTAACCGGCAACATAGGATTCCATTCACTACGCTAAGCTAACTAGCGGCGGCGCTGCCGGTGTTGCACCGGACTAAAACGATGCATGCACATAAACTGCGTTGGCCCACCTATCTACAGCTAGAGGAGACCCCACCTATCTACAGCTAGGGGAGACCCCACCTATCTACAGCTAGAGGAGACCCCACCTATCTACAGCTAGGGGAGACCCCACCTATCTACAGCTAGGGGAGACCCCACCTATCTACAGCTAGGGGAGACCGCGATAAGCCCTATTTCAACAAACGGTGGCGTAGCCCTTTAAGTAGGGTTTTGGACGCAGCACTTTTACTTGTATTTCTTTACTTGTATTTCTGAGTACTTGTGTCCCTCAGTAAACAGCGGTATGTGGTCTCTTTCCCTGGGTCCAGTGGGCAGGAGGCAGTTTGTGAACTTCGACAGCTCTCAGGTGGCCAGCAGCGTCCTGGGCTGTGAGGGAGACGATCTGCACACGGCTGTCTTCAAACATCACCTCCGACAGCTGCTGCAGAGAGCCACCGGGGGCAGCAGAGAGAGGGGCCCTGCTGCAGAGGCAGAGGAGGGTGAGATATATATATATATATATATATATATATATATATATATATATATATATATATATATATATATATATATACATACACACACAGGCACAAACAGGACGCACACACAGACACACACATGCACACACGCGCGCACGCACGCTACCACACACACACACACACAACACACACGCACACGGCGCATACTACACACACACACGCATGCACGCGCACCGCATACATACATACACACACACACACAGGCACAGACAGACGCGCACACACAGACACACACACAGGCACACACACACACACACACACAGGCACACGCGACATAAACGCGACGCATGCACGCGACGACGCACGCGACGCACGCACACACATACATACACACACACACACAGGCACAGACAGACGCACACAGACGCACAGACACAGACGCACACACACAGGCACACGCACTTGCACACACACATGCATGCACACGCACGCACGCACACACACACATACATACACACACACACACACATGCACGCACACGCACGCTCGCACAAATAGACACACATAGACACACACACACACACACACAGTATATAGTGCACTCTTTGCGTGATCGGGAAGGCTTTGTGAGACAGCTTGTGTGTTCCTGGTGGTGTTCAGGTCCCAGGCTAACAGCTGCTCAGTGTGTGGAGGGGATGGCTGCTGGACTCTACGAAGAGCTCTTCACCTCCATCGTCTCTCTGATCAACAGGTATGGATGCACCTCACGCATTGTCACACCATACACTGTTAATATTACTTAATATTACTAATAATATACACGCTACGGTCACGCCATAGACTGTTAATATTACTTAATATTACTAATAATATACACGCTACGGTCACGCCATAGACTGTTAATATTACTTAATATTACTAATAATATACACGCTACGGTCACGCCATAGACTGTTAATATTACTTAATATTACTAATAATATACACGCTACGGTCACACCATAGACTGTTAATATTACTAATAATATACACGCTACGGTCACGCCATAGACTGTTAATATTACTTAATATTACTAATAATATACACGCTATGGTCACACCATAGACTGTTAATATTACTTAATATTACTAATAATATACACGCTACGGTCACACCATAGACTGTTAATATTACTTAATATTACTAATAATATACGCTACGGTCACACCATAGACTGTTAATATTACTTAATAATATACACGCATTGTCACACCATACACTGTTAATATTACTTAATATTACTAATAATATACACGCTACGGTCACGCCATAGACTGTTAATATTACTTAATATTACTAATAATATACACGCATTGTCACACCATACACTGTTAATATTACTTCATATTACTAATAATATACACGCTACGGTCACGCCATAGACTGTTAATATTACTTAATATTACTAATAATATACACGCTACGGTCACGCCATAGACTGTTAATATTACTTAATATTACTAATAATATACACGCTATGGTCACACCATAGACTGTTAATATTACTTAATATTACTAATAATATACACGCTACGGTCACACCATAGACTGTTAATATTACTTAATATTACTAATAATATACACGCTACGGTCACACCATAGACTGTTAATATTACTTAATATTACTAATAATATACACGCTACGGTCACACCATAGACTGTTAATATTATTTAATATTACTAATAATATACACGCTACGGTCACACCATAGACTGTTAATATTACTTAATATTACTAATAATATACACGCTACAGTCACACCATAGACTGTTAATATTATTTAATATTACTAATAATATACACGCTACGGTCACACCATAGACTGTTAATATTACTTAATATTACTAATAATATACATGCTCCGGTCACACCATAGACTGTTAATATTACTTAATATTACTAATAATATACACGCTACGGTCACACCATAGACTGTTAATATTACTTAATATTACTAATAATATACACGCTACGGTCACACCATAGACTGTTAATATTACTTAATATTACTAATAATATACACGCTACGGTCACACCATAGACTGTTAATATTACTAATAATATACACGCTACGGTCACACCATAGACTGTTAATATTACATAATATTACTAATAATATACACGCTACGGTCAAACCATAGACTGTTAATATTACTTAATATTACTAATAATATACACGCTACGGTCACACCATAGACTGTTAATATTACTTAATATTACTAATAATATAACGCTTCTCAACCATAGCTGTTAATTTCTTAATATTACTAATAATAACATGTTCCGTCACACCATAGACTGTTAATATTACTTAATATTACTAATAATATACGCCACGGTCACACCATAGCTGTTAATATTACTTAATATTACTAATAATATACAAGCTACGGTCACACCATAGACTGTTAATATTACTTAATATTACTAATAATATACACGCTACGTCACACCATAGCTGTTAATATTACTTAATATTACTAATAATATACACGCTTGGCCACACCATAGATGTTAATATTACTTAATATTACTAATAATACAGCTACGGTCACACCATAGACTGTTAATATTACTTAATATTACTAATAATATACACCTACGGTCACACCATAGACTGTTAATATTACTTAATATTACTAATAATATACACGCCACGGTCACACCATAGACTGTTAATATTACTAATAATACACGCCACGGTCACACCATAACTGTTAATATTACTTAATACTAATAATACTACGGTCAAACCATAGCTGTTAATATTACTTAATATTACTAATAAATACGCTACGGTCACACCATAGACTGTTAATATTACTTAATATTACTAATAATATACTCACGGTCACATATGTTAATATTATTATATTACTAATAATATACACCCTACGGTCACACCATAGACTGTTAATATTACTTAATATTACTAATAATATAATACAGGTACACCATACTGTTATATTATTAATATTATAATAATATACACTAAGGTCACACCATATTTATTATTAATATTATAATAATATACAGCCGGTACACCATAATGTTAATATTATTAAATTATTATAATAACACATACCATAATTTAATATATAATAATAAAACATAACGGTCACACCTAGTTTTATTATTATTATATTATACTCCATATTTAATATTATTATTACTAATAATATACTACACGGTCACACCATAGCTGAATATTAAATAATAAACACGCTACGTACACCATTGTTAATATTACTAAATATCTATACCATCTTTATATTATTATATAATATTCTATGGTCAAACCATAGACTGTTAATATTATTTAATATTACTAATAATATACAGTCTATGGTTGACACGGACACAGCTCATAATCTAACTGGTGTGATGGGACTTATTCTCGTTTATGTCTTGGCTTTTGGGGGAGAGAGAGAGAGAGACTACTGGATGTTAATGTGGAACATGTTTCCCTGTTTATGTGCTTTAGCAATACTGTATGTCAATATGGTCATGCTAATAAAGCTTCTTTGAATTGAATTGAGAGAGAGGGGATGACAGGCAGTAGAGGGGTCAGATTAGAACCTGGGCCGCTGCCCAGGTCTAAGCTTACATGGGGCGCACACTCTACCGCACTGGTTCTCAAATAGGGGTATGTGTACCTCTAGGGGTACTCTGGAGGACTGTAGGGGGTACATGTCCCCCTAGGGTTACTTTGGAGGACTGCAGGGGGTACGTGTCCCCCTAGGGTTACTTTGGAGGACTGCAGGGGGTACGTGTCCCCCTAGGGTTACTTTGGAGGACTGCAGGGAGTACGTATCCCCCTAGGGTTACTTTGGAGGAATGCAGGGAGTACGTGTCCCCCTAGGGTTACTTTGGAGGACTGCAGGGGTACGTGTCCCCCTAGGGGTACTCTGGAGGACTGCAGGGGGTACGTGTCCCCCTAGGGGTACTTTGGAGGACTGCAGGGGATACGTGTCCCCCTAGGGTTACTTTGGAGGACTGCAGGGAGTATGGTCCCCCCTAGGATTACTTTGGAGGACTGCAGGGACATGTCCCCCCTAGGGTTACTTTGGAGGACTGTAGGAGTACTTGGTCCCCTAGGGTACTCTGGAGGACTGCAGGATGTACGTGTCCCTCCTAGGGGTACTTTGGAGGACTGCAGGGTGCACTGTCCCCCTAGGGGGGTACTTTGGAGGACTGCAGGGGGTACGTGTCCTCCTAGGGGTACTTTGGAGGACTGCAGGGGATACGTGTCCCCCTAGGGTTACTTTGGAGGACTGCAGGGAGTACATGTCCCCCTAGGGGTACTCTGGAGGACTGCAGGGGATACGTGTCCCCCTAGGGTTACTTTGGAGGACTGCAGGGAGTACATGTCCCCCTAGGATTACTTTGGAGGACTGCAGGGGATACGTGTCCCCCTAGGGTTACTTTGGAGGACTGCAGGGAGTACTTGTCCCCCCTAGGGGTACTCTGGAGGACTGCAGGATGTACTTGTCCTCCTAGGGGTACTTTGGAGGACTGCAGGGTGTACGTGTCCTCCTAGGGGCACTTTGGAGGACTGCAGGGTGTACGTGTCCTCCTAGGGGTACTTTGGAGGACTGCAGGGGATACGTGTCCCCCTAGGGTTACTTTGGAGGACTGCAGGGAGTACATGTCCCCCTAGGGGTACTCTGGAGGACTGCAGGGGGTACATGTCCCCCTAGGGTTACTCTGGAGGACTGCGGGGGGTACGTGTCCCCCTAGGGTTACTTTGGAGGACTGCAGGGAGTACATGTCCCCCTAGGGGTACTCTGGAGGAGCGTTGAGGACTGCAGGACTGTAGTTACTTCTACTGTCTTTTTTTTCACCAAGTTTGTCGCTTTTTTCGAAGTTTTTCTGATCGTTTTTGAAGTTTGTCACCTTTTCTTGTCGTTTTGTCGTTTGTTTTGACCTATTCTCGCCTTTCTTCCTCACTTTTTTCAACTGTTTTTGTCCCTTATTTCAAAGTTTTATTATTATTATTTGAATTTTTTGTCACTTTTGTCGCTCTAGTGTTGCCTTCCTTCTTTCTACTGTGTGTTTCCAAGGTTTTGTCATTTAAAAAAATGTTTTGTCACCTTTTTCTCATCAGCATCTAAATGTGTTCCAGGTCCAAGGCTGTTGTTTAGTAAATCTAGCGCTGACATCGCTGTATTCTTCCTCTTTATAGAGACTGGTTAGGGGGTACTAGCCTCGTGAGACCGTCCTGTTTGGCGAGCTCCAGTTTTCCACTCGCAGATCAGTGTTGCATCTTGAGATAGAGAAAATTTTGAGCCGTTCGCCAAACGACCGACCAATCAGAGCTGGTTTTGAGGCGGGTTTAGGTGTGACGCAACGAGAAGCGACTGTTCGGTCTAAACAACGTGGCGGCTTCCACGGATGAGATGAGCGTAGCTATCGCAGCAAGTTTTATCTGAATTAGAAAGTATTCCTTCATTGAAAGAAGAGCCAAAAAAAAAACAGCACTGGAGGCTTTTCTCGGAGGAATAGATGTTTCTGCTCTTCTCCCGACTGGTTCCGGCAAGACTTTGATCTGATTGGTTGATTTGGCCCATCTATCACCAACTATAGGTGGTGATAGACAGATGGTTTATCCAATCAGCTAACCAGGATTTTCGCCCCTTCCCAAAATTTCTCCAACGGAAAGTTCCCAGATGGATATAAGCCGAGCAAATGAGAAGCGATCCATCTGGTGGAGTCAGGTTAAGGGGGTACATGGCTTAAAAACAACTGTTCAAAGGGGGAACATTATTGAAAAATGTTTGAGAACTGGTCTACTGGGTGAGTTAGCTAGCCCCAAACACGTTGTTCATGTCTTAAAAAAGTTTATTTTTTTAAACAATTCCAAATTGTCAACATTGGTGGTGATGGTGCAGTGCATATGTCACATGCCTTTGGTGTGGGAGGTCTGGGTTCGATTCCCACTGCGATACATCCACCAATGTGTCCCTGAGCAAGACACTTAACCCCTAGTTGCTCCAGAGGGGTGCAACCTCTCACATACAGTACAGGCCAAAAGTTTGGACACACCTTCTCATTCAATGTGTTTCTTTCTTTTCATGACTATTTACATTGTAGATTCTCACTGAAGGCATCAAAACTATGAATGAACACATATGGAATTATGTACTTAACAAAAAAGTGTGAAATAACTGAAAACATGTCTTATATTTTAGATTCTTCAAAGTAGCCACCCTTTGCTTTTTTTGATAACTCTGCAAACCCTTGGTGTTCTCTCAATGAGCTTCATGAGGTAGTCACCTGAAATGGTTTTTCCTTCACAGGTGTGCTTTGTCAGGGTTAATTAGTGGAATTATTTCCCTTATTAATAAAAAAAGCAAAGGGTGGCTACTTTGAAGAATCTAAAATATAAGACATGTTTTCAGTTATTTCACACTTTTTTGTTCATTCATAGTTTTGATGCCTTCAGTGAGAATCTACAATGTAAATAGTCATGAAAATAAAAAGGAAACACATTGAATGAGAAGGTGTGTCCAAACTTTTGGCCTGTACTGTATATAGCAGTTGTAAGTCGCTTTGGATAAAAGCGTCGGCTAAATGACATGTAATGTAGCCTAATGTGATGAGTCAGACAGTCTCTGGCTCTGTTATACTGCAATAGTCTCTCCCTCGTTCCGCCTAGCTACGCACCCCCCACTTTTTTTGGTCCATATGCAGTTAATGACCTGCATATTCCACAAAGCAGAGGAAGAGAATACCATGGCAGTATTATGAATAATTGGAGCTCAGAGGCAATTTTGTAATTTTCTCAATTTCTGATCCTCTGAATAAAAAACAGAAAATTGGAAAAGCAGTTTAAAGATTTTTAATTTGTCAAGGTGGATAAAAAATGGAAAAATTGGATATTTGAACCCATTTTTCTGTTTTTCCAAATGTCCGTTTGTGCTTATTGAACTGAGAAGCGTTACACTGAACGAAATGGTTTTACAACGAGAACTCTGTTTTGGCCACATGTCCCTCAGAGTCCGGTGTGCCATCATGTGGATCTGTGTTGTTGACTTCTTGGAGACGAGAATTTGTTTTCCTGATTTTGTTTTCGACTCATTTCAGCCACCTGTCGTTTAGTTTGCCAAGTAGTGATGATGTGGGGGCGGTGGCACGAAAAACACTCCATACATAGACTGTACACACATCAGATACACATGCCTGTATAATGTGCATTAACATGAGCTGTGTGTGTGTGTGGTTGTGTGTGTGTGTGTGTGTGGTGTGGGTGCTGTGTTTGTGTCCATGCGTGCGTGTGTGTGCTGTGTGTGTATCTATGTGTGCGTGTGTGTGCTGTGCTTATGTGTGTGTGTGTGTGTGTGCGCTGTGTGCCTGTGCGTGTGTATGTGGTTGTATGTGTGCTGTGTGTGTATTTGTGTGTGTGTGTGTGTGTGTATATGTCTGTGTGTGTGTATCTGTGTGCGTGTGTGTGTGTGTGTGTATATCTATGTGTGTGTGTGTGTGTGTGTGCGTGCCTGTGTGTGTGCGTGGTGTGCGTGTGTATCTCTGTGTGTATCTATGTATGTGTGTATATCTGTGTGTGTGTGCGTGTGTGTGTGTGTGTGTGTGTGTATATCTATGTGTGTGTGTGTGTGTGTGTGTGTGTGTGTGTATATCTCTGTGTGTGTGTGTGTATCTATGTGTGTGTGTATCTATGTGTGTATGTGTTTGTGTGTGTATCTATGTGTGTGTGTATGTGTGTATATCTGTGTGTGTGTGTGTATCTATGTATATGTGTGTATATGTGTGTGTGTGTGTGTATGTGTGTATATCTGTATGTGTGTATATCTGTGTGTGTGTGTATCTGTGTATATGTGTGTGTGTGTGTGTATGTGTGTATATCTGTGTGTGTGTGTGTGTGTGTGTGTTGTGTGTGTGCGTCGTGTATCTATGTGTGTGTGTATCTATGTGTGTGTGTGTGTTTGTATATCTGTGTGTGTATGTGTGTGTGTGTATATCTGTGTGTGCGTGTATGTGTGTATATCTGTGTGTGTGTGTGTGTGTGTGTGTTTGTGTATATCTATGTGTGTGTATGTGTGTGTGTGTAT
Organism: Perca fluviatilis; assembly: GCF_010015445.1. Taxonomy (NCBI): domain Eukaryota; kingdom Metazoa; phylum Chordata; class Actinopteri; order Perciformes; family Percidae; genus Perca; species Perca fluviatilis. The sequence goes on along the minus strand of NC_053128.1, from coordinate 30,912,817 downwards.
ATCTGTGTGTGCGTGTATGTGTGTATATCTGTGTGTGTGTGTGTGTGTGTGTGTGTGTATGTGTGTATATCTGTGTGTGTGTGTGTGTGTGTGTGTGTGTGTGTTGTGTGTGTGTGCGTGCGTGTTGTCCAGGGCTCTGAGCGGCCAGCAGCTGACGTTAGCCTCGGTGATGGTGGTGGACACACCGGGCCTCAGGAACCCGAGACACTCGGCAGAGGAGCGAGCGGCCAGCTGGCCCGAACTCTGTCACAACTACCTGCAGGAGAGGCTGCTGGAGCACTACCACACACACACCTTCACACACACACTGGACAGATACACACAGGTAACCAGGAGTCCACATGCACAGACGGGTAAGGGGTGGGAATCACAGGGTACCTCATGATACGATGCGATACATGGCTCACGATGCCAATAATATCAAGACATATATATATATATATATATATATATATATATATATATATAAAGATATATTGCTGGACAATCATATAATGATACATCACGATATCGGTCTAACTATGAACATGACTATGACCATGCAACGTTAGGTTTTTCTGGGTCTAAAATCAAAACCTTTGGTAGTCTTTTTCAATGTTTTTGTCACTTTTTTCCAATTTCTTTGTCACCTTTTTCGATGTTTTTGTCGATTTTATTTCAACCTCGTTTCATAATTTTTTTTCAAATACTATAAAATTGAATTAAACACCCAAATTCAATGAAAGTAGTGAACTGATAATTTATTTAACTTGTGAAGCGCGTTGTATGGGACCATCTATATTTTAAATTTTTTTGACAATTTGGTTGAAAGTAACCCAAACTTCGGACTTTTTGAAAACGGATTAAATTTGACCCGAGGACGACAGCAAACGTGTCTTGGAGGCAGGGTTCAAAGTTAACTTTTTCGTTCATTAGCCAAATGGCTAGTGAATATTCAAATTTTACGAGCCACTTAATAGATTACCATTGTTTTTTGGCTGGTTAATGAAGCAAATCTACTAGCCAATTGGATATTTTACCAGCATTTGACTGGTAAATGGTGCTAATTTTGAACCCTGCTTGGGGGCATCTGTTATTTTTCTCAAATTGCTGTCTGCCATCCCGCTGAAAAACCTCTTCTTCTTCGGCTAGTTAACTTACGTTCAAGTTCCCCTCTTTCATGTGTTGAGCGCCACTTCCAGGAGCCATGAAGTAGCCACGCTGGGAGCAGAGAAAGCCTCATTCCATTCATAAAGTTATCCATATTTGGCGCCAGCGTATCCATTCTCGTATTGCACGAAGGACAACGATATATTGCCATTTATTTTGTCCCTCCCCTGCTGATTAATGGTTGAAATTATGGAATTTTTTTTGTCCACTTTGGGGCTCATTACACGAAATTGTTATTAGACTTTTCCTTCATTTATTTTCTGATATTCGGTCGGTTTCAGTGTAAACCGGTTGACCCTGTCTGACATGTTGTGTTGTGTGTAACAGGAGAAGATCCCAGCCGAGCTGGAGTGTCCCGAGAACAGTCCAGCGGAGGTGGTGTCTGCCATCGACCAGCCGCCTCCACAGGTACACAACTCACACTTTATTACACATCTACAGCACATCTACACAGGTACACAACTCAGACTTTATTACACCTTTATTACACATCTCCACAGGTACACAACTCAGACTTTATTACACCTTTATTACACATCTCCACAGGTACACAACTCACACTTTATTACACCTTTATTACACATCTCCACAGGTACACAACTCAGACTTTATTACACATCTACAGCACATCTCCACAGGTACACAACTCACACTTTATTACACCTTTATTACACATCTCCACAGGTACACAACTCAGACTTTATTACACATCTACGGCACATCTACACAGGTACACAACTCAGACTTTATTACACCTTTATTACACATCTCCACAGGTACACAACTCACACTTTATTACACCTTTATTACACATCTCCACAGGTACACAACTCAGACTTTATTACACATCTACAGCACATCTACACAGGTACACAACTCAGACTTTATTACACCTTTATTACACATCTACAGCCGCCTCCGCAGGTACACAACTCACACTTTATTACACATCTACGGCACATCTACACAGGTACACAACTCAGACTTTATTACACATCTACAGCACATCTACACAGGTACACAACTCAGACTTTATTACACATCTACAGCACATCTACACAGGTACACAACTCACACTTTATTACACATCTACAGCACATCTACACAGGTACACAACTCACACTTTATTACACATCTACAGCCGCCTCCGCAGGTACACAACTCAGACTTTATTACACCTTTATTACACATCTACAGCACATCTACACAGGTACACAACTCACACTTTATTACACCTTTATTACACATCTACAGCACATCTACACAGGTACACAACTCACACTTTATTACACCTTTATTACACATCTACACAGGTACACAACTCAGACTTTATTACACATCTACAGCCGCCTCCACAGGTACACAACTCAGACTTTATTATACCTTTAGTACACATCTACAGCACATCTACATAGGTACACAACTCACACTTTATTACACCTTTATTACACATCTACAGCACATCTACACAGGTACACAACTCACACTTTATTACACCTTTATTACACATCTACAGCACATCTACACAGGTACACAACTCACACTTTATTACACCTTTATTACACATCTACACAGGTACACAACTCAAACTTTATTACACCTTTATTACACATCTACAGCACATCTACACAGGTACACAACTCAGACTTTATTACACATCTACAGCACATCTACACAGGTACACAACTCACACTTTATTACACATCTACAGCACATCTACACAGGTACACAACTCAGACTTTATTACACCTTTATTACACATCTCCACAGGTACACAACTCACACTTTATTACACCTACAGTAGTAGTACACACATCTACATACATGTGGAGACATGAATATGTTGAAAATGTTTCTCTGTGTCTTCTTTTCACTTCATCTGACCGAGCCAGAAATTCTCAGATTTTTTGTATCATTTATGCTTGAAAAACAGCAAAAGCTTAATTTTCTCTTTTCTGTTAATTATATTAAATTGTCTGTGTGTGTCTGTCTGTCTGTCTGTCTGTCTGTGTGGTTTTGTCTGTCTTTGTGTGTGTGTGTGTGTGTGTGTGTGTGTGTGTGTGTGTGTGTGTGCGCGCATGTGTGTCTCTGTGTCTGTCTCTGTCTGTCTGTGTGGTTCTGTCTGTCTTTGTGTGTGTGTGTGTGTGTGTGGTTCTGTCTGTCTGTCTGTGTGTGTGTGTGTGTGTGTGTGTGTGTGTGTGTGTGTGTATTTAAGGTCCGGGCAGCAGATAGTGACCCCAGAGGTCTGTTGTGGGTTCTGGATGAGGAGATGGTGACACCATCCTCCAATGAGAACAGCGTCCTGCAGAGAGTCTGCCAGTATTACAGCAACACAGGTACACACCTCCCTGTGTGTGTGTGTGTGTGTGTGTGTGTGTGTGTGTGTTACTGTGTGGGTGTGTGTGTGTGTTTGTGTGTTACTCTGTGCGTGCGTGTTACTCTGTGTGTGTTACTGTGTGTGTGTGTCTGCGTGTGTGTCTGTGTGTTACTGTGTGGGTGTGTGTGTGTGTCTGTGTGTTACTGTGTGTGTGTGTGTGTGTGTGTGTTTGTGTGTTACTCTGTGTGTGTGCGTGCGTGCGTGTTACTCTGTGTGTGTTACTGTGTGTGTGTGTGTGTGTGTGTGTGTGTGTCTGTGTGTCACTGTGTGGGTGTGTGTGTGTTACTGTGTGTGTGTGTGTGTGTGCATGTCTGTGTGTGTTACTCTGTGTGTGTGTGTGTTACTGTGTGTGTGCGTACGTGTCTGTGTGTGTTACTCTGTGTGTGTGTGTGTTACTGTGTGTGTGCGTACGTGTCTGTGTGTGTTACTCTGTGTGTGTGTTACTGTGTGTGTGTGTGTGTGCGTACGTTTTGTGTGTCTGTGTGTGTGTGTGTGTTACTGTGTTTGTGTGTGTGAGAATATGTGTGCGTGCGTGCATGTGTGTGCGTGTGTGACTGTACCCTGTGTTGACCCAGACTCTGTGTGTCCCTGCAGTGCGTGAGTGCGAGCAGCCGCTGCAGTGTGAGCTGAACCACCTGATGGGCTGCGACCCGGTCCGCTACGACCTGAGCGGATGGATCGGTCTGATCCAGAACAACCCGTCCGCTCTGAACGCCATCTGTGTGCTCCAGAACTCCACCATGTGAGTCCGTTCAAAGGCACATGGAGGTCATGTCTATGTCAACATCTTAAAGTGCCCATATTATGAAAAAAAAAAACCTTTTACAGGGATTTGGGGTGTTATTTTATGTCTCTGGTGCTTCCACATGCATACAAACTTAGAAAAAATCCATCCATGGTGTTTTGAGTGAGATACGGGCAGTGTTGGGAAAGTTCACTTTCTACATGAACTAGTTCAAAGTTCACTTCGCAAATTTTAAAATGAACTAGTTCACAGTCCTTCCAGAAAAACGCTGAGTTTTTTTGTGATTGTTGGGGGCAAAAATCCTTGATTATGCGGCACGTTTTCTTAAACAATGCGATGGAATATGCTATATGATATTTATGCAATTTTATGCGATGAAATTGCGGGAATTTGCTAAAATTGCAGTTTGATGAAAAAGAGAAAAAAAAGTGATTCCCCCCCCAACACCCTGCTTTTTTTAAACTTAATTTCCAAAAATAGTTTACAGATATTCAGTCACTGCAATAAGTAAACAAATAAGATACAAAAATATATACAAATAATATAATATTAAAGTAAAAATAAAAGTAATAGTCTAAACAGAGGGAAATAAAAGATACAAAAGACAGACTTTCAAAAATCGTTAATAATAATAATATAATAATATAATAATAATAATAATAATAATATAATAATAATAATAATAATATAACAATAATAATAATATAATTATATAATAATAATAATAATTATAATAATAATAATAATAATAATAATAATAATAATATAATAATAATAATAATAATAAAAAAATAATAATAATAATATAATAATAATAATATAGACAGCAGGAGCACTTAAACAAATAAATGTGAGTAGACATCAGATATTAAGATAGCTTTCTTATTGGATACCAACTTAAGAGACTCAAAGTCCATGTCAAATTCAACCTCCAACACCTGCATTACATTATGTCACTTCATAACGTTCCCATGGCAACAGGGGGAAATGGCTGCTCTTGTGTGAAGTAAACGCGACATTTTTCAACTTTCTGCTAAGATATATTACGGGACTTTTTTGCAACGAAAATGCGGGGATTATGAAATCATGCAAGCCCCACATTTTTTGCGCGGAAATCGGCAATTTATGCAGCGAAAGTGTGGCATTTTTGAAAAAATTTGGCCCCCGCATTAATATGCCGACTTTGGCTGATTATGCGTTGAATTATGCGATCGCATAATCGCGTTTTTCTGGAGGGACTGAGTTCAGTTCATAGTTCATACTTCAACATTTTGAACTAAGTTCACAGTTCCAAAAATGAACATAGCTCATAGTTCTTTTTTTTTCCATATGTTGCTTCAGTTCAACTTCAATTCAGGGTTTCTGAACGTAACCTGCCTTCAGTTTTCGGGTGAGCTGTTCAAAATCTGCACGGCTTTCTAGTAGCCGAGACGAGGTGGCGAACCGTAGCATGCTAGCTCGTAGCATGCTAGCTCGTTCTCAATGGCAAAGCACTGCTACAACACACACTAGTTCACCCTAATCTCCAAAAGAACTACTTCCATGTCCCTGTTCTGCAGGTATTCCACGCAAAGTGTGAAGTGCGCCCTCGTTTAGAAGAAGTCTCCCAGCTAATCCTGCCTTGTACTGGCTGAAGTTGGAAAAACAGCCTTTCTTTTACTGTCTATGGAAACAGCTAGCTAGCTAAGATAAGATCCTTCCCTAGCTACTGAGCATGTGCGAGTGCCAACAAAGATGATACAGATAAGATGCCTCACTCTGTAGCTAAAACAGAGAGCTCAACACAGGGTGAAAAGAGGAGCTCCAGCAATGTGCAGTACAACAAAAATATGGTGCTTTTTGAAAATTGAACCATGTAAACCTATTCTGATATAACCTCTAAATACAATTATGAACCTGAAAATGAGCAGAATATGGGCGCTTTAAGGTAGGCTCCTATATACTTTTGCTCTGGAAATCACAATTATATTTTAGACCCAGAGTTTAGCCTTTATTTGTTCACATTTAGGCAAATTGTCCCCATTAAATGTACCCAAATAATTCCTGTTTGCAATGTACCCATGGATGTACACAGGGTGCGATTTTCCCGGGGGGGGGGGGGATGCGTGGGGATGCGTGCTTAATAATTTTTTATCCCCATTTTTTATCATGAAATGAGTCAAGTTATTGGTTGCATTTGAAGCAGGAAGATTTACATCCAATCACAGTAATGATGTTAACACGTAAAATTAGACAACGCTGTCTGACGGCTCCAGCATTAGCTTAGCCCAGCACAGATCCTGCAGGTAACTGGTTCCAACTAGCCTACTGCTCCGAATTGTGACAAAAGTGACAAAATAACGCCAACATGTTCCTGTTTACATGTTGTGATTTTGCGGAATAGCGTAATGCAAAACCGTAACATGAGACACAGCCATCTTCTATCTGTAAACAAACCGGAACTATATTCTCAGACAGGCTTGCTGCGAGCATATCACTCCGCCCAAGTACTATATTCTTCCGCCTGAGAATATAGTTCCCGGTTTGTTTACTGGTTAGAAGAGGGCTGTGTCTCATGTTACGTTGTTTTTTGTACACGCTGTGACTCTACGAATAACAACATGTAAATAGGAACATGTTGGTGTTATTTTGTCACTTATTCGGAGCAGTAGGATTACTGGAACCATTCACCTGCCTGATCTGTGATGGGCTGATGCTGCTGGAGCCGTCAGACAGCCTTACAGCACGCACTGAGATGAGAAGGGTATGTATGGACTTGTCTTACTCTGGGGGTTACGGTGAATAAGCAAAATTCCCAATAAGTCGGCGTGTTCCTTTAAGACCAAGACCGGTCTCGAGTACTACAACACTGCCACCTGTCGCTTCACAACACAAACATGTAACAATAAAAACCATTCTAAAGTTGACATAAAATCGTCATGAAAACATAAGACGAAATCAACGAAAACGAAATGTTTGATGACGAGCTTCTCTCTTTGTCTTCCTCAGAGCGGAGGTGAAGAAGATGTTCAGCCCTAAGGTCCCCCTGCCCCCTCTGTGTCGAGGTCTGGGCGGTCTGGACGGCAGCAGCCAGCGCTCTCTGCAGAGAAACGGCACCATCAGGAAGACCTTCAGCGGAGGGATGGCCGCCATACGCAGACACTCCCAGTGCATTGCCGTCAAACTACAGGCAGTAAGTGATCCAGTACATGATAGGACTGGGACCTCAAAGACTTGAGACTCGATTTGGACTTCTAAAAAAATTACTTGGGAACATCTCTGCCAGATACAGTATTAGGGGACCACTAAGGTCTATATAAAAGAGACTTCAGATACAGTATTAGGGGACCACTAAGGTCTATATAAAAGAGACTTCAGATACAGTATTAGGGGACCACTAAGGTCTATATAAAAGAGACTTCAGATACAGTATTAGGGGACCACTAAGGTCTATATAAAAGAGACTTCAGATACAGTATTAGGGGACCACTAAGGTCTATATAAAAGAGACTTCAGATACAGTATTAGGGGACCACTAAGGTCTATATAAAAGAGACTTCAGATACAGTATTAGGGGACCACTAAGGTCTATATAAAAGAGACTTCAGATACAGTATTAGGGGACCACTAAGCAGGGCTCCAGACTGCGACCAAATGGTCGCATTTTGCGACCAAAATTTTAGAGTGTGCGACTAAATTTTACATCCGGTCGCACATGTGTGACCAGTAAATTTGCCCCCTTTTTAAAACGTTAAACGTGGAAATTTCGGTACCTGAGAGCGTGTAAGCACAAAGCTTATCTGTCCTCTCCTAATATATCCATGGTCCTCTCTGCATAGTGACAGAGAGCGGAGCTCCGGCACGCGCACACACACACACACGTGCAAAGGTGCGGACGAAGCAGACTCGTCGGCTCTGCAGTTTTGTTGAAGTCACAGTTAGTCACGGAAATGCCGATAAAGTGGTTGCAAGTGTGGTTAAATTTTTTCAAAACTTCACACAGACAGCGTTTGCTGCGATATTATATTAATATCGAGGCGAAAGAGGTCGCGGGGCTGTTGACGTTACACTTCCTCTGAGTCAAGCAGGCACAACGTTGGTTTATCTGCCCTGGGGACTGACTGACAGGCTGAAGGCAGCTTGATTTCTACAGCACCTCTCAGCAATAAGGCAATTCAAAGTGCTTTACATTAATTAAAGAGCAATTAAAAGCGGTCATGATGAAAATAAAACAGGCTAAAAAAGAATAATATAAATACAAGAATAAAAGTTACAGTGAGTAAGAAATTAATAATTATTCAATTCAAGGTTGTAGGGCAGGTTTGGGAGGAGAGAGGGAGGGGTTTATTATTATATAGTTTAGTAGCCTAAACAATGCATGTTTAATTTTAAGTTGAATTCATTGTAATTGTAGACTGGAGACTAGAGCTGGTATATTTTTTAAATATTTGTACTGTCATGACAGCGATGGTGCTGTAGGTTTACCTTCTATGTTGCATCTTCAAAAGTGCAAAATAAAATGTGAAACTAAATTTGAAACAGCACATTGTAATTTCTGCATCTATTATCAAAGTGTTTATTAGTAATAAATAGTGGAAATTAGTATAAATGTGAATATTTGGTTAGCATGTTGATTTACGGTGTGTGCCCCTAAATTTTGTGTTTGCGCCCCTAAAATTTTCAGTTGGGGGCCACTGTGCTCCTAGTGAAAAAAGTTAGTCTGGAGCCCTGCTGAGGTCTATATAAAAACATCCAAAAAGCACCATGTCATGGGACCTTTGAACACACTGCACACTGGCAGGGAGACATGGAGGCCCATGCCTGTACCTGTGTGAACCGATATCCTCCCCCCCCCCCGTACATGAGATACCTTATCTGAGAAGGTGTCTCTGGTCTCTGTCGCTGTCCCTGCAGGACGCTCTGGTGAACCTGATCCGCCGAGCCAGGCCGGTGTTCCTGCAGTGCGTGCTGGCGAAGACCGACGGCGGAGGTTTCGACGTGCCGGCGCTCCGAGTCCAGCTGCACGCCACGCAGATCCTGTCGGCCCTGCAGCTCCACCGCACAGGTCGGCACATTCACATTCACATTCACATCAGAATCAGAATCAGAATCAGAATATGAATATGCTTTATATAGGTTTTTGCATGTCTCCTTTCTGCTGTCCGTGTGTGTGTGTGTGTGTGTGTGTGTGTGTGTGTGTGTGTGTGTGTGTGTGTGTGTGTGTGTGTGTGTGACAGAAAGTTGTGTCAGATGTTTGTCGGCTGACCATACAGATGGTTTATGTTGTGTTGAATGTTAAAGATGATTCAAGAACATTTTCTGAGTGAACAGAAATGGGTCGAGTGTTGTGTTGAAATGTTGTTTATTTGTTATACACTTTCTTTTTTGTAATTTGTTCATATATATATATATATATATATAGTCTCTTAATTTTTTTAAACTTGCAGTTTCTGCAGATATAAAAAAAACGTTTAATCTCACGGAGCAACATATTTTTATCCACACCCTCTCTCTCTCTCTCTCTCTCTCTCTGTCTCTGTCTCTCTCTTTCTCTGTCTCTCTCTCTGTCTCTCTCTGTCTCTGTCTCTCTCTTTCTCTGTCTCTCTCTCTGTCTCTGTCTCTGTCTCTCTCTCTGTCTCTGTCTCTCTCTCTGTCCCTCTCTCTCTCTGTCTCTCTCTCTGTCTCTGTCTCTCTCTCTGTCCCTCCCTCTCTCTCTCTCTCTGTGTCTCTCTCTCTCTCTGTCTCTCTCTCTCTCTGTCCCTCTCTCTGTCTCTCTCTCTCTCTCTCTGTCTCTCTCTGTCCCTCTCTCTCTGTCTCTGTCTCTCTCTCTCTCTCTGTCCCTCTCTCTCTGTCTCTGTCTCTCTCTCTCTCTCTCTCTGTCTCTCTCTCTGTCCCTCTCTGTCTCTGTCCCTGTCTCCCAGGTTACCCAGAGCACATGTCTTTGAGTGACTTCAGGTGCCACTTCCAGGCGTTGTCTCCTCCGATTATGAAGCGTTACGCGTCGATGTTTGTCAGCCACGACGAGAGAAAGGTCAGCTCCCGGCAGCAGCTCCCCCCACCCCTCTCTCAGTCTCAGGTCCAGGTCTTCAGCTCAGGGATCACATCAATAAGTGGTCTTCCTCTCTGTGTGTCCCTGCAGGCCGTGGAGGAGTTACTGGCCGAGTTGGATCTGGATAAGAAGAGCATCGTCGTGGGCGCCAGCAGGGTGAGAACATACAGATGGTCCCACACTATTTTAGAGATGGTCCCATACCGATACCAGTATCGGTATCACCTCCGATACTGTCTAAAACGCTGCTATTGGTATCGGGAAGTACTGGAGTTTATGCACCGATCCGATACCACGTAATAAAGCCCTGAAGAAAATCTACGTTGAAGTAGTTTATTTAGGTTGTTTTCCCGTTATAACTGACTGACCTGCGGTAGCGCTCCTTCTTGCTCCTTCTCCATGGGTGCTCACAGGCGCACGTTCTTTAAAAAAAAAAAAGAAATTGTCAAAAATTGTTTGCATTTCAGAACTTTAGGAAATGGACAGCGTCCGACGCGAACACACGCGCCTATTAACTTGATAATAAAGCCGTAAAGTAGGCTTTCAACTCTCTCCGCTTCTCACAGATACAGAGAGGACTGGAGATGAGAAGTTTAACTGAGTTATGACATAACTGACATAACCAATCACACTGTGACAGACGCTCCACTCAGCCCCAAATGCAATGTTTAATTTTAAATGAATGTAGCCTACTGGCAGCCTGGCACACGTGGGTGCTCAGGACTTTCTGTATCGGCGCCTATGCCACCGGAGGTTAGAACCAAATGGGTCAAAATTTAAACTTTATTTTCAACGTTTTGGTCGTCTTTTTTTGAAACTTTTGTCGCTTCTGTCCCCGGATGATTTTGTAAATTTTTTTCTGCGCCTTTTAGACGTTTTTTGTGTTGTTTTTTTTTCCCACCCACGTTTTTGAAACTTTTTCAGACATTTTTTCAACGTTCTTTCATGAAAAAAAATATTTTTTAATGCTATAAAATTGAATAAAACATCAGAATTTAAAGAAAGTAGTGGGGGCTGATCATTTGTTTTACTTGTAAAGAGCGTTGTGCGGAAAATTTGGTATTTGGTTGAAAGAAACCCACTTTTCTGATAAAGATCTTTTTTTTCAAAATGGGTCAAATTTGACCCGAGGACATCACGGAGGTTAGAACGCCAGCACAAAGAAAGAGGACGGTAACGCGCTGCCATCCGGCCGAAAATGAGGGACATCTGGCGGAATTTCCAGCGGCACCGGAGCAATCGTCGGCGATATACGTAGACTACTTCTGGGCTAAATCTGGTGGTGTCGGATCGGTGCACAAACTCCAGTACTCGCTGTCACAAACCGACTCAATGCATGTGACAAAAGAGGGGAGACCAAACAGGTTAAAATGCCAATAAAGTGTTTATTGCAACATAAAGAAACTACTATTAACAAAAGAATCAAAACAGATGTGGAATCAGTGTTATCAGTAGTGTAAGCAGTGTATGTGTGAGTGAAAGATATGTAAGCAAATGACAACTGCAACAAAAGAAACAAACCAAACCCAAACCAGGAGATGTGGAACCTAGGAGCAGGAGAATGAAGAGACAGAACAATCAAACATGACTTGTATAAATAGTCGAGGCCTACCCAGGTGTCCACCAATCAAGTAACGAGCCCTCCCAAACAGCCAGCTCAGCCAATCAAGCCAAAGAAGCCAACAGCAGGCAGAAAAGGGAGGGTTCGTAACATACCATACCGATACCAGCATTTTAGGCGAATGGAATCAAACAGCTGACACATGAATCCAGCTGATGCGATGTGCTGCTGTGTCTCAG